>NC_056739.1:389523312-389548312 GCF_019279795.1 Protopterus annectens
TCAAGTAAGTTAATTGGTATGATTATTTAAAGAAGCAGGCAGACATCAAAGACCCAGCTTAATATACAAATCTGATAAAGATAAAACCATTTAAAAACAATCTCATATATAAAGTATACATAGGAAACACATATATAAAAAAGTTATATATAAAAAAAATATATAAAAAACATCTCAGTACATATATATTTGTAATTAAAATAGATATTAGTGTGAGAAAGATTCTATAGACAAGTATGCTTAATGTCTAACATATAAAATTTCATATATATGTATGTATAAGTTAATATAATGTCTTATAAAATAAAGTAACCACACAATGACATGGTAGTGATATAAAAGACAATTCGTTTACAGAGAGATAGAATACCTATTTCTAGGGGGTTTATCTAATGTTTCTACGCTGTCTTAATTTTGGCTTGATAGAGGCCCTATCATTGAGGCCAAATCCTTTATCTGATCTTAGTAGAATTATCCATTCAGTTTCCTTACTCTCTGTATATATCTTAATGTCACCCCCTCTAGAGTTGGGAGTAATTACTTCAAGTACCTTGAACAAAAATATATGTGTGTTGTCATGTAATGCTAATTCCAAAAAGTGAACTATTAAGTCAATAAGTACATTGGTATAGTCACTGTGATTTTTCAGGTACAGTAATGTATAATTCAAGCCCAGTTCATTGGGAATCACTGTGAACAGTGACTGTATGTCAAATGTGACAAATAAATAGTCTTTAGTGATTGTTTTGTCTTGAATACAATCATAAAATTCTGTAAGGAATTGTTTAGTGTCTTTTAGTACTATTTTATTTTTATTTAGTACAGCCCTCAGATGTTTTTCTACAAATACTGATAGATGTTCTGTGACCCAGCCTCTTCCAGAAACTATTGGTCTCATGGATGGGTTCTTATTATCCTTGTGTATTTTCAGCTGTCCTTGAATAACTGGTATAGTAGGTGTTAGAATATTAAGATAGTCAAATAATTCCTTGTCAATCAGTTTACTTTTGAAAATATCCTCTAGCGTAGTCTTCACATATCTTATAGCTTCTATAAACATCTGAGGGCTGTACTAAATAAAAATAAAATAGTCTTAGAAAATAATGTCTTTATGTTCAAGGATAACATCTATAGACAGAAAGATATCTTGTGCCAACAGCTACGCCAATATGTTTCTTGCACATTGGGAAGAACATGCATTATTTCTACAAAATTTCTTTGAGAAACGTGATATTTTACAGACGTTTTGTGGATGATGTCTTTATTCTTTGGAAAGGGACACCCCAACAACTTGAATCCACATACCTAATCATGAACAATTTAATACCATGTCTTAAGTTTACCATGAAGTTTTCAGAGGATAGAATTGAGTTTCTAGACTTATATATAGAGAGGCTACATAATAATTTAATTAACACTGGAGTTCATCAAACATGTTATGTTAACTCATTGCTTCTAAGATCCAGTATGCACCCTCCTTTTGTCTTTAGAAATATTGTGAAAGGACAAGCTATTAGAGCTTCCAGACTGAATCCAATGGAAGAGGGATTTCACACTGAGATAAATGATTTGAAATATAGATTATTAAACAGAGGATATAAAGTCGAAATACATTCTAAGATAGTTGGATCCAACAGTGCTAGCTATAATGAAAAACAAAATATGAGTGAATCTTTCACTAAATTCTCCACCTTCTTTTCATCTGATCATATAGAGATTAAGCAGATTATAGACAAACACTGGGGTATATTACAGATAGATGAAGAAATTAAACAGATAGTAGGAGAAACACCGAGGTTTATCTTTAAGAATAAACACAACTTAAAAAGAATGTTATGCCATCCTAAATTTGATAGGAAATCTATACAGAATGGATGCACAAGATTTCTGTTGTTACATAGACAGTAAGACAGAATTCTTTCATCCTGATCAACAGAAAGTTTTAATATAAGAGCTGAAGCCAACTGCATGACTTCTCATGTGATATACCCAGCTGTTTGTCAATTATGTTCATCCTTCTATGTTGGTAAAACAAATCAACCACTGAGGGATAGGATAAGGGAACATGTATATCACATAAGGAAAGGTACATTACATAATGCCCTTGCCAAGCATGTAGCATTAAATGATGACACACATAGATTTTTGTTCAAGGTACTTGAAGTAATTACTCCCAACTCTAGAGGGGGTGACATTAAGATATATACAGAGAGTAAGGAAACTGAATGGATAATTCTACTAAGATCAGATAAAGGATTAGGCCTCAGTGATAGGGCCTCTATCAAGCCAAAATTAAGACAGTGTAGAAACATTAGATAAACCCCCTAGAAATAGGCATTCTATCTCTCTGTAAACGAATTGTCTTTTATATCACTACCATGTCATTATAGATTTAGTTACCACATGTAGTGTGGTTACTTTATTTTATAAGACATTATATTAATTTATACATACATATATATATGAAATTTTATATGTTAGACAGTAAGCATACTTGTCTATAGAATCTTTCTCACACTAATATCTATTTTAATTACAAATATATATGTACTAACTGATATGATTTTATATATATTTTTTATATATAACTTTTTTATATATGTGTTTCCTATGTATACTTTATATATGAGATTGTTTTTAAATGGTTTTATCTTTATCAGATTTGTATATTAAGCTGGGTCTTTGATGTCTGCCTGCTTCTTTAAATAATCATACCAATTAACTTACTTGATTGATTAATTGTTTAAAACCTGTGTATATATAATATGTGGAATCTTAGAATGAATGTAAGATCTGATGAAGCAAGTGCTTATCTTATTAATTATTGATAATAAAGTACTTTGAACTTTAAGTGTTACACTTGTTTTCGCTCAGTCCTGCTATTTTGATTTACTATAACTTTGATTTATACTGCTTGCACGAGTGTTTACCAGCATAGCAGCAGCCTCCATTACTTGTTATAAACTAATACATGTTGAATACACTAATACAGTAATGCTGTAGGCTAAGATGGTAGAAACTAGCATCAAAGCAGTAAAGGCACCTAATGCTAAAAATGATTATATACAATATTGCTGTAGGCTAACATAGCAGAAACTAGCATCAAAAGAAAAACATGTGTGCAGGTTTTGGCAATGCAGTAGTTCTAGAAGCATATATCTAAGGTATATAGTTTGACATCTGTTTTGCAGAAAAGTAGGGAAGAGATGAAAGACTCTAGCTAATTATTATGCCTGTTCAGAAATTTACACATAAATAACATATTTGGCATATATACAAAGCTGACAATACAAGTGCCAGGAGTAGGAGTAGGGTTCCAAAAATGTACCATGGTAAGTTTCATAGAAAAAGAGAAAACTAGAATATGAGGCTTTATCAACCCACTAGGGGGTTGTTGGAAGGGGGGAAAAAGCAGTATACTCTATAGTTAGTGTTAATCAGGGTTAGTACATGGGCATAGCCATTGTGCTTTAAGGAGTAATTTGAGTTGATGCTTGAAGAGTGGTAATGATGAAAGTAATTGTAGGTTGCTGGGGAGTCTGTTCCAAATCTTACCCATGGAATTAGAGAAGAGGGAGTCTCCTGCTTTATTATGGGATTTCTGGATGGTTACTTGTAATTTATTTGCTGAACGAGGGGTAGTAAGATTTCTATTTGGAGAGATTATGCTACTGAGAATAGGAGTGTTGTTGGTATGAAAGAGTATCTTATGGGGAATAGTAAGTTGTTGGAATAGTAGCTGGCTTTGGAGTTCTAGCCATCCTAGCTGTGTGAGATTTATACAGTGATGGGTTCTATATGGTGAGCCCGTGGCAAATCTGGCAATGTTGTTATAGGAAGTTGCCAATTTGTTTAGGTTAGATTTGGAAAGATTAGTATAAATAGATGAAGCATAGAGGAGGGTAGAGATCAGGTGGGTATGGGCGATGGTGGTTCTGGTTTCAGGGGTAAGGAAGGATTTTATCCTATACAGTGAGCCAAGTTTTCTTTTAACATTTTTAATAGTAGTGTTAATGTGTGTGTCAAAGTTAAGATTTTGATCAATTGTTACGCCTAAAAGTTTGGTGGTCAGGTCAGGTGCAATTACAGCACCATTGCTACATTTAACAGTGGGATCAATATGGGGGGACTTTAGTGCGGAGTAAATATCAGTAATTTCATTTTTTTTGGCATTTAATAGGAGGCAATGTTGCAAGAACCATTTTTCAATTGAGTTAAATACTGTCTGGGTAGTGGTTTGGAGTTCAGCAGATGAGGAGGCAGAACACACTAGTGTGGAATCGTCTGCATATTGTATGCAGGTGCCTTGAGAAATATTTAGCTGTACGTCATTGATGAAAATAGAGAAAAGGAGAGGTCCCAGGATGGAGCCTTGTAGGACCCCAAGAGTAATAGGAAGATGAGTGGAAAGGTTATTGTCCCAGAGGACAGCTTGCTGTCTGTTTTCTAGGTAGAACTTGAACCATCGTAATGCCTGTGAGTTTACTGAGAGTTGTTTTAGTATGTCTAGTAGTAATTGATGGTTCACCAAATCAAAGGCTTTTGATAGGTCTATGAAGAGTGCAGTGGAGAGCCTGTTGTTGTTATTACGATGCTTATTGATGCAGTCAGAGAGGGATAGTAGGGCAGTAGTAGTACTATGGAAAGGCCTAAAACCATGATGACAGTATAATAGAAGGTTATTTTGGAGAAGGTGATCAAATAGCTGGTGGTGGATACAATTTTCCATTATTTTGGCTGGGGGGTGAGTAGGGCTATGGGGTGAAAGTTAGATATTTTGGTTGAGTTACCACCCTTATGAAGGGGAATTATGTGACAGATTTTCCAGAGAGATTGTTCTGTTGATTAGTATGGAAATAGGATAGGAAAGTACTTTAGGTGTGATCTGCAGGTATTCAGCTGGTAGGAGATCAGCTGATGGGGTACATGATTTAAGTTTAGTCAGTAGTGTAAAGATGAGGCATGTATGGACTGGATTTAATTGAAAGGTAGGGGATTTGCTAATCATGGGGAATGTGAGGGTTGAGCTGACAGGAGGTAAGGAATTAGCAAGAGATTGTAAAAGTTTTGTAAAGAAGGTATTGAAGGTGTCAGCAATCTCCTTAGGATTGTTTAAGGAAAGTCCTGAAGGGGTTGGTGTCTTGGAGTGGCCTGGGTGTAAGTCTATTTATAGCTGTCCAGAAAGTTTGTGGGGTTTGTTGATGCTTGTCTTGGAGTTTAAAGTAGTAGTTTTTTTTATCAAGGAGTATTGATTTTTTTGTGGCATTTCTACAGTGTTTGTAGTTCTGGTGATTGGTTGGGTTTCACAACTATCTTATTGCTGCAATACTCTTTTTTTCTCATATATATATATATATATATATATATATATATATATATATATATATATATGATACAAAAGAGTATTGCAGCAATAAGATAGTTGTGAAAGATGCAAGTCTTCAACGTGTTCTTGTACAATGGTCTACAGATGTGTCAGTAAGATTTGGTCATTTAGAATACAGACACAGTAGTGCATGTAGCTTGCAAGAGTGAAGTTTGAGTCTGGGCGTAGAGGAATGGGAAATAAAGGAGTTGTTAGATGTCAAGTGGGTGTGGAAGTGTCAGGAGAGGGTGTTACGAAGGAGCATACCTCTCAACCTCTTAGAGTAAAAAATCTGGAAAAGCAATAAATAGTGGGGGTACAATGGCCCGAAAATAGATACAATTTTTAAATATTGCTCTTATAAACTTAGAAAGTTGATAGAATAACAGAGTTTGCACTAGCATGAATTATCTGAATGGTTTGAATTCTGAAAGTCAAATGTCTGTCAGTATTTTCTAACTTTAGTCCTCAGTGATTTGCCAATAATTTGCCAAGAAAAAAATCAGTATTTTATGAGGAACAGATCAAAAATATGAATCAAACATCTGGACAGTTGAGAGGTATGCAAAAAAGATAAGCTCTAGTTAGATGTTGTTAATTGCACTTTTTCCTTTTCTAATTTGCAGTCCAGACAGAAACTGAAACTCTTTTAAATTAGTTACCTTTTAGTTTGCCATCACATAAATTAATTTATTCTTTGGTGCTGTTTTTAATATTTTAAAATCCTCTTTCAGAGGTATAACTGCACTTTCTGCCACTGTCCCTTTGAATATAGTATTGTCAATATATTTTTCCTCCCATATTTTCAATAGTACCCCCTTTGAATACAGAGATGCTATTGCATCTGCCCTTTAAAAACGCTTTCTTAGTTCAGTTGTAATGAATATTTGCAGTAGTACAGTAGTACAGTCACAATAGTGGAGAATGCAGTACAGACTGTTGGAATGCAAACACTGTATTAACAGAAATGTTTCCCTTGATTGCTTTTACTATACTTCAATGTAATTAAATGTTTCATGACATATTGTATGATCATCTCTGTATTGTTTGTATAAACCCAATATTCATCACTAACGCACACCAAATTAAAGTCCCTTTACATAACACTTAGGATCATAGGATCATAGGAAACACTTAGGATCATAGGATCAAAGGGGGTTACTAGGCTAATTGCCCTGGGCTCCTTACAAGCCTAGCCAAGAGTTTACCCCCCCAAAAAAAAAACCCTCAGTCAGCACCTGTTGCCCCTGTCTGTGAGGGACACAGGTGGAAACCCTGGGACAAATTTGTGGTTTCCCATCCACTCATCAAGGTTGTGCTTGAAGAAGGTCAGGGAGGTATTCTGTTTGACATGTATGGGAAGTCTATTCCAGAGATGGGGCAGCCTCTGGGAGACAAACCAGTCTCTCCAGTAGGTTTTGTTGATATCAAATATTAGATTTAGGCCTTTTGAGCGGGTAATGTTCGAGGAGCTAGACTTATGGATATGGAGCATCTCTAGTTTGGCAGGGTCCGAGATTGCCTTGTAGGCGAGACACAGATCACCTCTGAGCAATCTGTATGATACTGAGTAGAGTGATAATGATTTGAGCCTGTCTGCATAGGACAGATGGAGGCCATGGATTCTCTTTGTGAGGTATTTCTCTGGCCTTTCCAGTTGGTGCAGGTGTTTGGAGAGATACATACCAAATGGGTCATTATACTCAATTATTGGCCTAATGAGGGAGGAGTACAGAGAGGTAATAACCTCCTTTTTTCTGGATGCAGTTCCTTTACCTATGAAATTAACTAAGTAAAAGGCTTTTCTTACCACTACTGCTAAATGATGGTTGAATGTGAGATTGTTTTCAACCTGTGTACCTAGGTCTCTCACCACAGGTTGTGTGCTTAGGGAGTTGTTGTTGATGTGGTAATCGGTGGGGGCCGTGTTTTTGCTGAATGGTATGATAATACATTTTTTTTGCATTTAACTTAAGGCCATGACTTTGGCACCATCCTTCATTGCTGTGAGACCCTCTTGCAGTATGTTAGCATCATTTGGGGAGTCAATGACAGCACCCAACTTACAATCATCTGTAAACTTGGTCAGTCACAGGCACTTTGTCTTTGCCTGGACTTTTGAGAAGTAGATGCCAAGCAGTAGGAGTCCCAGGACAGATCCTCATGGCTGACATGTGCACCTGCATCCCTACAGGGACTTCCTGTGCCCTCTTCTGGATGCAGGACAACTTGCAGACACACACATGCTCTTAGGATTACCATCACTGGCTTTGGAGTGGTAATTTAATGCCATCTTATCATCAGCTCTAGATGTCATGCAGGCCTGCACTATCATGGGAGTAATTCTCCACCAGGAAATCAAAACCCCTCCCCAGGATGGGCTTACCATGAGACCCTTATGTGTTATCCTGTCCCCAGCTCCTGCAGCATCTCAGCCTCTACTTGAACTAGAAGCAGTTGGGAAGCCATCAAAGCTTCCTTCATCACAGCAAGAATTGCAGCATTGCTTTGTTAAAGGCTTCATAAAAAAGTCTTTCCTGCAGTAGATTAGTATCATTGTATTTCCATATACTCTTCCCACAATGTGCCATACTTAATTAAATACTACACATTGTTTATACCAAGAATATAATTCTATTTTTTCTAATACAAAGTGTAGTTCAGTATTGTACAATGAGAAACAGTAGTACAGTAGTAGCACTATATTTAAAGACATTTTTTTGTATACCACTCTTACTGTTTTATGAATGAGGTATATTTAATAGAACTACATACTGTGCCGTACTGAATTATTAGCATGCATGCAACCATTTTGCAAAACAGAAATACTTATTTTTTTCAATTTACTTTATTTTTCATAAAATTGTCACAGTAGTTGAACACATTTTGGTAATAAATGCATAAAATAAAATTCTCTAACAAAAGTATTTACAAAGGCTTGAAAAAAAAAGAAAAAAATACATAATCATATTTCTAGTGAAAAAGGAAACAGATAATAAACAGTAAAGTTATGTATGCAATAATTCCTAGAATGATTCAGAGTAGTCAGGATTTGTGTGGTAGATGTCAGTGAGAGAAATCACTTTACTCCAAGGGTTATTAGTAATTCATTTAGGTTGAATATAGGAAATACTTATTTTTTATCACAAGAAGAATAGAGCTGTACTAGGCAAGAAGTGGAAATGCTGATGTTGTGTTCTTACCGCACTATCATCACCTGCAAATTATTTATTTTTATCAAATGCACAATAGTGTTTCATTATCTCTGTTTGACTGGTCTTTCTTCTTTACTGGTTGCACAAAACAAAACAGACCAAAACGTGGAAAGCTAAACAACGTTGAAAGCAAACTGTATCGCTGATGTATTTGAACAGTGCATATAAGAAAAACACACCTGAACAAGGAACATGTTTAAGCAGAATACAGGAGCAGACTAGCAACAGTGACAATTTGCCAGCAATGTTCACATTATACATAATGTGTTACTTTTGTGTTAAGAACAGTACTCTAGGGAAGACTGAATGGAAATGCTGGTGCTATATTCTTAATGTAATGTTATAACAAAACCAAAGCACATTTTTATCACAGAAACAATAACAGTATTATTGTAGTAATCCCTTCATTAAATAATAACTTTTTAATATGACATAACAGCTTTCAGCTACTTTCATTCATACAAAGTCATAAACTGTGCTCTCTGAATAATGCATAAGTAATATAAAATGGTACTTTGTAAAAGAGAATTAAGTACTGCAATATAAAACATTGCAAAATAAAATGAGTGCAGCATGGCTTCCCCACCACCATCATTACACACACACACACACACACACACACACACACACACACACACACACACACACACAGACACACACACACACACACACACACACACACACACACACACACACACACACACACACACACACACACACACACACACACACACACACACACACACACACACACACACACACACACACACACACACACACACACACACACACACACACACACACACACACACACACACACACACACACACACACACACACACACACACACACACACACACACACACACACACACACACACACACACACACACACACACACACACACACACACACACACACACACACACACACACACACACACATATATATATATATATATATATATATATATATATATATATATATATATATATATATGTAGGTACTTGTGTATTATCGCAACCACATTCCAGACTCACTACCTGATATTATAAATGTAGCAGGCGATTGCAGTGTATGTATGTGTCTTTAGTATAAACCATGTCAAGATATCCTCTGTAAATGTTTTTAGCCAAAGTGCTGTTATTTGTGGTTAATCAAGCCCTGAAATAGTTTTGCCACTGTGTTATGTCGTTAGGAGACATGTGTAAACTGCTTTCTTAAAGAATTCCACAGACAGCCAAAAACACCTCAGGAGAAATGCCTCAAACCGGAGAGCAATTTTTAAACAGTGCCGTTATAAACTTAGGTGGTGCAATAAAATCTTTGCAGTGAAAGAAATGTCATGAAGGATATGAAATAGGAACCTGAAAGATTTCTCATTCCTCTGCTGACTGATGTCCTTTATTGTTTGGTCCAAAAATGCAGGTTGTACGTGTTACACAGTGACAAAACAATAGCAAAGGCAGGCTTAATGGACGGTTGTACACACTTCAGAGGCATGGTTAGGATGATAGATTTCACCACCGATTTTATGAACTGACCAGTGTGTTCTGTGTACAGAAATGCAAAAGTCTGTGTAAGTGATAAAAAGTTGTTGGGTCAAACAGGTACCATGCAAGAAAGAGTAAAACTCATTAGGGGGTTACAACAGTCAGGGTTGCATGTTTGTCTATACGACTACCCTCAAGAAAAACAGGAAAACTATGTATTTATTTATCAGCCAGAAAGGTAGAAAGATGTCATAAGGACTGTTATATTGTCCTCATTAGATACTTTTACTACTCTGATCACCACGAGTACGGCTTGGAAAACAGCTGGTTTTCTTGTTGGAATTGCGGTTGCGATAATATGTAAGTACCTATATATATATATATATATATATATATATATATATATATATATATATATATATATATATATATATATATATATATATATATATATGTATATACTAACTCCAAAGTTGCACAAACTCAAACAAAATAGGAGAAAGAGGGCAAACATTAAACTCACACTTGCTCTCTTCTCAAGAGTCCAGAAATCAACAAACAAGCAAATAATCTGTGACCTAGCCAGTGACAATGCATTGAAATATCATCGGTAGTAAACAGACAATCCTCATGTTTAAATCTTTGAATCCAGGTCACAATTAAGTTTAGATTTCCTGTCTTTATTATATAGTAAAAAGTAGCATAATTAATAAAATATTAAACTTGGTGCAAAGTACTTATATTACTGAAATGCTGCATTTTCTACTGAGGACTTCTTGTAATTTTTTTAATACAAAGATGACTAAGCATACTGTTCTCTTCACTGCAGTATGTATTGTCTTAGTCATGTCAGCACAGCAGTACTTGCCACATGCTGGCAAAATCAACTTAATAAATGATGCAGCTTTCCTTTTTATTGTACTTTTTAGGGTTATCAGATAAGGAAAACAAGATGGTGAATTTATTTAGTTTGAAGAGTATGTTTTATTATGCTTCATTAATCAATTACTTTGAGGGAATCAATGCACATTACATATTAAAGAAATATAACATTTTAGTGTGATTTGTGTGCACTACACAATGGAAACTGTACAGATTACTGCTTTTTAGCTCATATTGTAATGAATGTACTACTCTTCCTTGACACCCATATGCCCAATTCACAGTAATGATAGCACAGGTTTGCGCGGTAAAGATGAATACAGAATGGATGGACTAATGCATTTCCAAGTACAGGTCTGACAGTATGCTTAGTGTTATACTGAAAGTAGCAATGTCTTGCTTGGCACATATTAATATCAGTGTTGCATTTCCTGAAAGCAGATTTTCCCAAAGTAGACAGTAACAGTAGACATGTTTCATGTTTGCACAGTAAAAATAATGCAGTATGGATGGGCAGATGCAAATTTATGTGTGCATGTCATCAGTTATTCTATGTTACACAACCGATAAACAGAGGTATGGCATATAAGTCCAAGGAAGTCATTGTTTCACTGTATTTGCCATTCATCAGACCTATCATTGAGTACAGTGCCCTGTTTGGTATGTACCTAACCAGGCATATCCAACAACTAGAATGTCCACAGAGGTTCCACAGTAAAAGAATACAGGGCATAAGTAAAATGCCCTATGCAGACTGACACAGAGGTTCCTCACTAAAAGAATGCAGGGTATAAGTAAAATGTCCTATGCAGACTGCCTCAAGGCCCTATCCCTGTATTCTGTCTCCTACAGGCTTTTGAGGTGGGATCTATGCCTTGCATACAGGGCATTGTCAGACCCCTCTCTGATGGACCTCCTGCATATCCACAAAACAAACAGCATGAAAATTACCCATTCTAAGGTCTTAAACCTTGCCTGTGATATAAATAGGACCTGCTGGAGAGACAGGTATGTATCCCAGAGACTACTCCGTCTATGGAACAGGCTCCCCATCCATGTGAAGCAGAGGTCCTCCCTAATCCATTTCAAGTGCAACTTGGACAATTGGATGAGGAACAAGAAATCTGTCCCTGTTTTGGCATCTATGTCACTAATGGACACAGGCAGCCTGTAATTGGTACATCTTCTAAGTCTCTTCTTGTTAATATTTCATCTCCTGAGCCCTTGCTTACACTTGTCAAGGGTATTAGAACTTGTCAGAGAGTTGGTATGCATGGCTATGCTTAAAAAGACCCTTGTGGTCATTAGCCTTGTAAACACCTCTGAACCTATGAACCTATGTCTGGCATTGTGCTTTATTATTGCAGTCACAGTTTCCTGGTTTGTGTAAGACATATTGCAACAAATGCATAATTTTCCATTAAAAAAAAAGTTCACATATTTTGCATCATACACAAATCTGAGATGTAAAGATGAATGCAAAATAAGTAGAAACTTGTAACAACGTGCTTTAAAATTGCACTGAAATAAACAACACAGGTTTGTGCAATATATATATATATATTGTAATGAATGTACTGCTATTCCAGCATAGCATGCACTACTTTTTACAGTAATCAGGTTTGCACAATAACCATGAATGCAGAATGGATATTGATATACAGATTTCCTCCTCCATGTCTGGAAGTCTTCTTTAATTTTACACAGGCAATGGTGCTGAGGTACACAGCACATATTATAATGAATACAGAAAAAAATGGGGAATATAATTTTCCTCATGCAGCTCTGACAGTATCTTTTAATAGTACACTAACATTTCAGCATTCTCACTACTAACTACCAAAGCAGTGCAGTACACATAGTAACAACAAGCATCCTTCTACAACATGATAACCTTTTGCTGCATACACACTAACGGTAGCCCTTTTTTACCCAATACTTATTAATGTACATTATGAGGTGAAACAAGTGCAGAATAATTTGAAAAACAGCATAATTTGCACATGCTTATTTCCTTATGATTGTTATGAAAAACAAGACATGGCATCGTTAAATGTGTAACCATGATAAAACTGAGAACCAGACACAAAACCTCATAAAACTGGTTGCAAAAAAAACAAAATACCAAGTATAAACCACACTGGACAATACTAAAAGTGCAGATTTAATTAATTTGTCACAGGTCAAAAAGTTTTAGCGCTTTCATCACGTAATACACAGACTTCTTCAGGGCAAGACTCTACGGCCAATAATCAATTGAATCTCACAGTGGCAGAATATGAATTGTTGAGAAAATTGCCTAGAATAAATCCATTAGGGTCATGAAAACCAAAAAGAGGGGGTGTAGTCATTATGGAGTATGAATATTATTTAAATAGAATGCATGAATTTATATTTGATGATGAATACTATGAAGAGACGTCATTAAATTGTATACATATCTCATATTCCAAGATTGATATGGCACTGCAAGATATGTTAGATCAGGAACAGATTATATACGAGGAATGGTTATTTTTACAATGTCAATTTCCGGTGGTACTGTCAATCTTTGGACTGCCAAAAATGCATAAGGATTTAAAAAATTCCACCATGAGGCCTATTGTCACTGCGTCTAAGTCCAAGACCCACCCAATAGCTAAGTATATTGATATTAAGTTAAAAAAAAACTTTGGATGTTTTTTCACACATTTGTAGGGATTCATGGGATTTTTTTATTGAAACTTAAAAATGTAGAATATGTAAGTAACTACACATTCGCTACCATTGATGTGGTTAATTTGTTAAATGTCATCCCTTACAAGATTGGACTACAATGGTTTCAAGAATTCTTGTTTGAATTTACTGAATTTAGCAATAATAAAGTTAACATATTAGTTACTTTGACGGAAATAATTTTGAAAAATAATTATGTGTATTTAGATGCCCAGTACTTTTTACAGGAAAAAAAGAGTGGTAATGGGGGTAACATGTGCCCCTGTTTTTGCCAACATTATCATGGCCTACTGAAAGAAGAAGTTTGTTTTTCAACTTGTAGGCCTGACCCCTTAGGAATTTTATTTATGTTTCCTGGAGGACGCTTTTGTCATTTGGAAACAAATATCTGTTGAATTTGATAGGTTTATTCAATATTTAAATAGCATCACATCCTTTTTGAAGTTCACCTCCTCTTTTGCTACTACTAAAATTAGTTACTCAGATGTAGAAGTATCTAAAAACAATAGCTTTAACAGATTTAATAGCAATATATGGAAAACCTACATATTGTAATAATATTCTTCATTTTGTTAGCAGCCATCCTGAACATCAGAAAAGAGCCATTATCAAGGGGCAATATATATGGCTTACAAGATTAGTGTCAGAAGAAGACACTTATCATATAGAAGCCTCAGTGTTAACTGACATGTTTTTGGCTCAGGGACATCCTAGTAATCTAATTGAAAATGTGAAAGAAGAAGTGGAAATAAAAAGAAGGGATGGCAGGTTTACACCTTTACTTAGAACTGGTGGAGAAGGTGAAACCATTTTGACTAGAAATAAATTAGGGATAGAAAAATATTTTCACTGTTCTTTTGTAACTACTTACAACACTAAGTGTGAAAGTTAAGTGATATCCTGAAAAAGAAATGGAATTTATTTTATTGTTTTGATGGTTACACTGATATTTTGGGTTTTGGTCCACAGGTTGTTTACAGAAAAGGGAAGGCAGTTAAACAATACTTGGAAGGGGTGATGAACACCAGTAAATGTTATACTTGCAGTGTTAAAGATTGTACTGCATTTTTATTTTTCTGTCTATTTAATTCTTCCATTGAATATTGTGGTCTGTGTCTCTCTGTAGTTATTTATTTTTCTATTTGTTTCAGAGAATACTGTGGTCTTTCTCTCTCTCTCTCTCTGTCTCCAATAGTGGGGGCTATTGTGTTTCACTTCATTGATATTCAGTGTTAAACTCTTAGCCTAGAGGGTTTCTCTGTATTTATAAGTGTTAGTCACATATCTTTGAATTTATTACTGCTCAATATCTGAGTTGTTTGGCTTCTGCTACATAGCTAAAATCAACTGCATTACTAGCTGAGTTAATTACAAACTTAAAGTGTTAAAGATTGTACTGCATTTTAATTTTTCTGTCTATTTAATTGCTAAATTGAATATTGTGGTCTGTGTCTCTCTGTAGTTATTTATTTTTCTATTTAACTGTTTCATAGAATACTGTGGTCTCTCTCTCTCTCTCTCTCTCTCTCTCTCTCTCTCTCTGCAGTAGTGGGGGCTATTGTGTTTTACTTCATTCATATTCAGTGTTAAACTCTTAGCCTAGAGGGTTTCTCTGCATTTATAAGTGTTAATCACATATCTTTGAATTTATTACTGCTCAATATCCGAGTTGTTTGGCTTCTGCTACATACCTATAATCATCTGCATTACTAGCTGAGTTAATTACAAACTTAAAGTGTTAAAGATTGTACTTGATTTTATTTTTCTGTCTGTTTAATTGTTCCATTGAATATTGTCGTCTGTGTCTCTCTGTAGTTATTTATTTTTCTATTTAATTGTTTCATAGAATTCTGTGGTCTCTATCTCTCTCTCTCTCTCTCTCTCTCTCTCTCTCTCTCTCTCTTTTCAGTAGTGGGGGCTATTGTATTTCACTTCATTGATATTCAGTGTTGACCTCTTAGCCTTGAGGGCCTCTCTGTATTTATAAGTGTTGCATATCTTTGAATTTAGTACTGCTCAATATCTGAGTTGTTTGGTTTCTGCTACACACCTACAATCAACTGCATTACTAGCTGACTTAAGTGCAAACTTGCAGTGTTAAAGATTGTAATGCATTTTATTTTTCTGTCTATTTAATTGTGTCATTGAATATTGTGGTCTGTGTCTCTCTGTAGTTATTTATTTTTCTATTTAACTGTTTCATAGAATACTGTGGTTTCTCTCTCTCTCTCTCTCTCTCTCTCTCTCTCTCTCTGCAGTTATATTCCCACCCTCCCTCCCTGTTCTTGTTGTGGTATTAATCTTGGTGGCTTTGGAATTGCCAGCCCTTCTTGTAATTTTGTGTTTGAACACTCCTCCTGGGTCTATCTCAATTGATCACTCAACCGAGTACAGTGAGATCATATTTTGACTTAAGACACTCCTACCAGTCCCATCTGTTCAGCTCTATCCCAGCTCTATTCCAGTCTAGTGCCACTCGCTCATTTTAATACAGAGAGAACATTTGTGAAGGGCAAGCCACTTAGGTCCTTAATTCTGAATTATCTTCTATATCTCCTCTCTCCATTTCCACTTTACAAAAGAAAATCTAAGTTTGTGTCCTGCCTTTCCTGTAAGTAGACTAGTCCAGATACAGATTTGCTGTAACCAGGACTGTTTGTAAGCTTCTGAGCCCCCACAGCCTTTCTGTTTTGGAGGGAAGCCTTTTAGCCTATCAGTTTGAGTGGTAAGCACTAGGTAGCCTATCTACCACAAGAGTTTTTTCTGGCCCAGAAATTGTAGTTTATTGGCTGTTTGGCAGTTTTTCCATCTCTTTCAGATTTCTGGTTTAAAAGCATGTGTTTGCACTTGTTTCCCACCTTTCCTGTAACTAGTCTAGTTCCAATACAGATTTGCTATATCCAGGACTCTTTGTAAGCTTCTGAGCCCCGCAAGCCTTTCTGTGTTGGAGGGAAGCCTTCTAGCTTATCAGTGGGAGGGGTAAGAACTAGGTAGCCTATCTACCACAAGAATGGTTTCTGGCCCAGAAATTGTAGTTTATTGGCTGTTTGGGCAGTTTTTCCATCTCTTTCAACTTTCTGGTTTAAAAGCCCATGTTTGCACTTGTTTCCCACCTTTCCTGTAACTAGTCTAGTCCAGATACAGATTTGCTGTATACAGGACTGCTTGTAAGCTTCTGATCCCCCCAAGCCTTTCTGTATTTGAGGGAAGCCTTCTAGCTTCTCAGTGGGAGTGGTAAGCACTAGGTAGCCTATTTGCCACAAGAGTGGTTTCTGGCCTAGAAATCATAGTTTATTGGCAGTTTAGGCAGTTTTTCCATCTCTTTCAACTTTCTGGTTTAAAAGCCCATGTTTGCACTTGTTTCCCGCCTTTCCTGTAACGCCTCTACTGAAAATGGAAATATCTCCAGTTAGAACTAGCCGTCCAAATAAATAAAATAAATAGTCTAGTCCAGATACAGATTTGCTGTTTCCAGGACTGTTTGTAAGCTTCTGAGCCCCCCAAGCCTTTCTGTGTCGGACAGAAGCATTCTAGCTTATCAGTGAGAGTGGTAAGCATTAGGTAGCCTATCTACTACAAGATGCAGGTACACATTTTTAGTTTTAGCACTTGAATTTGCTTATTTGTGTTCAAGTACTTTTTCAGAACTTGTTGTTAGCACTAAATAAGCTACAAATTACTACAGCACTCAAGCTTCTTCTAGAGGAAAACAGTTTTTGTACTTACTTTCCTCACTTGTCTAGAGGAAAGTAGTTTTTTATTCAGGCATGTCCAATGGTCAGCTCCCAGTGTTCTCTCCTGTCTATCTGATGAATCTGGGCATCTTGGGGCAATTTAGCAATTGCCTCATGTACACAGACAACCCTCTTCTTTTACCACCCAACACCACAACCTGTGAGAGATGCGCTTATCTTGCCAAATTGAAGGTTAAGCTCTCTCCACCCAAGACTGAACTTAACAGTCAAGAGGAGATGGTAAACACTTGCACCCAACCACACTCAGCACATAGTCCTACTAAACCTACACCACCAAAATCCACACATAGAAACCCAAAAACATTCGCGAAGGCTCTCAATAATAATCTTCTCAAACAACAGAGACCTCCAAAGCAGAAATGCAAGCAACCTCCACCCCCCAACACAACCCAAATGACACATAACCCACAGACTCAGTATGCCAATAAACTACAGCCCATAAGGCAAAACAGCATACCCAACACACTAGTCATAGGTGACTCTATAGTCAGGCATACTGATGTCCCACTCACCAGGCTAAACAAGGAGAAGGTTCCTGTCAGCTGCCTGTTGGGTGCCAGGATCCACCACATAACCCATGCACTCAGGTCACTCCACAAAAAGTACAAATATGACTCTGTCATTGTCCATGTTGGTGTGAATGACCTGAGAAGTACCTCCCTGGACTACATGAAAAGAGACATGGAAGAGCTCTCCAATCTTGTAGCCCAGGCAGGTATGACCCTAGCCATGAGTAGTATCCTGCCATCACCCATAATGATACTGCATTACAAGGACAAAATGATTGACTTCAACAATTGGCTAAACTTCTGGTGTCATTCTAAGAGGATCCAGTATCTGTCTGCCTGGGACGACATGGTCAACAGACCACAATGCTTGCCAGAGATTGTCTGCACCTGTCAATCCTGGGATTCTGGATACTGGCTAAAGGTCTTGCAGCCCCTATAGTGCCTTTTTTAGGCAAGGTTCAAATGACAAATTCACCACCGTAACAGGAACAGGCAAGCAAAAACTGAGGGTAATGCTACTCAATGCTAGAAGTCTAAATCTCAAAATGCAGTCACAAAAGGCACTCATTAAAATGAAGAACATCAATATCTGTGCAGTGACTGAGACCTGGTTCAAGGCTCTAGAGAGCACCCCTGCATTACCAGGCTATAACTCATACCACACTTTTCGGCCATCTAACCAGGACCAGAACACCAAAGGTGGAGGTGTGTCCACACCTCCAGGCTAGTTGTGCAGCATAATGCATCCGAGGTTATCCAAGTGCAACTAACTCTGGGCAAAATTGCAATCCAAATTGTAGCTTGCTACAGATCCCCCACCATGCCCCAGGATTCCCACTCCTCTTTTCTTGATATACTGGAAAATATTAGGGTTCAACCAAACACCCTAATAATGGGCGATTTCAACTACCCACCATTAACTGGGAAAACTACTCATGTACCAACTCTTTTGCGCAACACTTTCTGGAATTCATAAATTCCAATGCCATGGATCAACTTATCCACACCCCCATCAGGGGCAACAATATCCTAGACCTAGTTATTAACAACATGAGTGACTGGTGTTCCACACCTGAAGTCAACTCATCATTGGTCAGATTCGACCATAAAATAATCACCCTAGATATCCGCATCAAGCCCCTACCCAACATTAAGGAAACCATGGTAAAAAATTTCTCCAAAGCCAACTTCATGCTTCTTAAGACAGAAGTGGCGAACTTCATGACACCCATGCAGATGGACAATACAGTTATGACTGCTGAATCCAACAAAAATGCACTCTATAAGCACTTAAAGGAGTCCATGGATCTTGCTATCCCAAACAGAACCAAGATGCTATCCTCCAAATAAAGGAAGTAAATCTGGTGGTCCACTGCTATAAAGAAACTCTACAACAGAAGGAAGAAACTTGTTGCAAAAGAGAGTAAAATTCCATGAGTGGAGGAGCTCCCTGGTCAGCCTCAGTAAGAAGCTGAGATCCCTTATAAGATCTTCCAAAGCTAGCTACAAAAACAAAATTGCCACTGATTCTAAGGGCAACCATAAAGCATTCTATAGCTGTGTCAAGAATCTCAATGGCAACACCCAGATTTGCTCTGAGTTACAGCACAACGACATGAAAATTACAGAACCAACTGATATTGCCAACATCCTGGCAGATAGGTTTAGTGCTAACTTTACCCCACCTCTCAGCCCCTAGAGGGCCCATATCTATACAGGAAAATGCAGAGTCCCTGTAATCACATCTATATAGGTAAAAGCTGCACTCTCTAAAACCAAAAACACTGCATCCATGGGACCGGACAACATCCCAGGCTGCATTTTACAGGAACTTCAGAATGAACTGGCTCCCCACCTAAGCATGATGTTCAATCATAGTCTCATGTCAGGCTTTGTGCCCACTGAATGGTGCACTGCAACAGTTATCCCATTCCACTGATCCTGGGAACTATCGCCATATTAGCCTGATGAGCCTAGTCTGCAAGGCCATGGAACGTACCATCATGGAACTCATAAACAAAGACATTAGTAACCTCCAAACTCTGGACCTCACCCAGTTCAGGATTGTGAAAGGCAGATCATGCCTTTTAAACCTGATCGACTTCTTTGAGCCAGTCACCAAAGCCATTGACCAGGGTAAGGTGGTTCACACAGCCTATCTTGACCTCACCAAGGCTTTCAACACCATCCCTCATTCTGAAATTATAGCTAAACTCACTAAACTAGATATAAATCCCTATGTCACAAGATGGGTTGCCAGCTGGCTCACTGACAGAACCCACACTGTAAAAGTTGCAGACTCCAGATCTGACCTCAAACCAGTGACAAGTGGAGTACCACAGGGTTCAGTCCTGGGACCTCTCCTGTTTGGTATCTACTTCTCTGAAGTACAGGCTAACACAGAAGGCCTCTAAGTTCACAGATGACTGCAAACTAGAAGTTATAGTTGAGTCCCCAAATGATGTGGACATCAAACAGAAGGGCCTCACTGAGACAGATGCCTGATGTTAGAGGCATGGCCTCAAGCTCAATGCCAAAAAGTGCATTGTCATCCCCTTTGGTAAAAACTCTATACCCATGAACTACCACATAAACGGCAGTCTACCTAATGCCGAATGTGTGATAAGAGACCTTGGGACCCAGGTGGACAGTAGTCCCTCCTTTGATAATCACATCACCATCATAGTCACAAAATCCTTCTGTGTGGCACACCTCATCACAAAAGGGTTCTCATCCAGGAAAAAAGAGGTCATTGTTCCCCTCTACACAGCACTCCTTAGACCCATTATAGAGTACAATGCCCCTTTTGGAATGTCCCTCACAAGACATCTGCAGCAGTTGGAAAGGCCACAGAAGTACCTCACAAAGAGGATTACTGGCCTCAAACAGATGCTCTACACTGACCATCTCAAAAAACTCCAGCTTTGCTCTGTAGCATATCACTTACTCCGAGGTGATCTCTGCCTAACATATAAAGCTATGTCAAACCCAGAGCTTTTGGACATGCTCCACTTAAAGAAATCCCAATCTCCCCGAGCTACATGCTCTAGGGACCGAAACCTTGTCACCACAATAAACAGGACATGCTGGAGGGATAGATTCCTGTCCCAGAGACTTCCTATACTCTGAAACAAGCTACCCATCTATGTCAAGCAAAGTTCCTCATTAGCACTCTTCAAGAAAAATCTTGATGAGTGGATGGGAAATAGGAAATACACCCTGGGGATCAATTTTGTGCCTCTGCTCGACAGGGGTACAGGAAATTAACTTTCTTGGGTGGCGTAAGCCAGGGAACGTTGTTGGTTAGGCTTACTTAGGCCGTTGGGCTGATATCCTAGTACCTACCTATGAACCTATGAACCTACAAAAAATGGGGACATATAAATGTGTTTTTTGTAAGCAATGTAACTATGTTCAAGTGGGGGAGAAGATCAAGGTTTACAACCTGTTGATCAGGCCTTCTTTTCACTGTGATTGTAATTCAAGATGTATCGTCTAATTGAACTTATATGAAAAGTGTACATGCTTCTATGTAGGCAAGACTCAGAGAAAATTTTGTGAGCATATTTACGACCACTGCCTAGACACCAGGAAGCAGAATGTCAATAATTCTGTTGGAAAACATATTTCAAGACACCCTGAACATTGTTTCATATTTCTGGGCAGTGACATGGAAAGGGATGATCCTAGGGTGGGACCCTGGAAGGTATTGCTTGAATACAAAGAATTAACATGGCAAATCAAATTGAATGCATACAACTGTCCTGGTTTGAATGAATGTGTTTCAATCAATAGTATTTTAAAATGACATTCTTATGAAGTGTAATTTATGAAGTGTTTTGTATCAATGTGAATTTCATTAGATTGAAACTTTTATCAATGGTTCAGTTTAAAATTAACAAGTTTCCACTGGTTGGATGTTTGTTACCATGTTTTTTTATAGAAGGGTATTTAAACATTTGTTTTTGTATAAAAAGTGTTTCTGAAGAAGTCTGTGTTTTAAGCTTGCTGAAAGTGCTAAAACATTTTAATCTGTGACAAACATATTAAATCTGCACTTTTATCGTATTGCACAGAGTGGTTTGTACTCATTTTTTTTTTGTTTTTTTGCAATCATTAAATGTGTGCTAGAACAATTTGTGATACTGTAGAGCTGAATTAAATAAAGAAGAAAGAACAATGTTGAATGTCACACTTGTACTTTATAGAAGACAAGCATACACTATTTAAAATTATTCCAGAAAGCAACATTTCAAATTGCAGCATATAAATATGTCTGTCCTCCTATAATATTTCCCTTTATCTGCATCCATCTTCATTAATATTAATAATAAATGAATTGTGATTATAGTGTACTACTTCTCTGTAACACAACTATGCAAAATATCACTCATCCATCAGTACTAATAGTGTCAAAAGATCTAATTGTAGAATTGTTGAAGTTTGGATTACTTTTCATAGTGCCTGTCAAACAACTCCATTGCAACAAAGTGTTGTGTGTTCATGCATACAAGCCGATGTAAATGTTGTGACACTTTATAAAATAAATAAAAGACAAATTCAGGGTATGAAATTGTCAATTCATATCATATAAATTATGTCATGCTTGAAAAAACACAGGAGGTTTAATCTTATACATCCAGTAACAGAGTAACCTCCAATAAAATATTATCGTAATGAGCATGCATTGAGAAATGTCTAGTAAACATAATTATCTGCTAGAAGATGAAATAAGACCAGAATGCCTAGTTTATATTGTTAATTAATGCCATATAAATTGCCTTTTCACTAGACATTAGACATACTTTTCTTCTTTCTTGCAACAGGTTTTCATTATTACTCACTGAATAGATATTAATAACTATCCGAAAAAAAAAAGAAAACACACAACTATTCTAAATGCAGCATGTTGTTATAATTGCTTTTGGAAGATGTATATATGTATAGTAGAAGGGTTTTATAATTTATAAAAGTATTGCACATATCCATTTTGTAGTTGTGTTAGAGGAGCAAGTAGAACATTTGTAGTGTTGAGCACAGCAATACTTTATTAGTAATGAAACAAAAACCACCTGTGATGGTATTCCCTGATCTATACAAAGTTTTTAGAAAATATGCAATTTATCTTAGCCACTGGGGATGCACAAGCCAGTGCATTTCTTTGTGCTGGTCCCAAGCCCAGATAAATGGGGAGGGTTGCATCAGGAAGGGCATCCGGCGTAAAACTTCACCAAATATTTCATGCAGACACCAGTAAATATTTACATACCGGATTGGTCGAGGCCTGGGTTAACAACGACTGCCACCAGTACTGTTAGCCAACAGGGTGCTGGCAGAAATTGGGCTACTGTTGACCGAAGGAGGAGAAGAGGCAGAAGGCATGGCTGAAGGCAGGAAGAGAGGAAAAAGGTGGTAGTGAGGGGCGGAACTTTGAATGTTGGCAGTATGACTGGTATAGGGAGAGAGCTAGCCGATATGATGGACAGAAGGAAGGTTGGTATATTGTGTGTGCAAGAGACCAGATGGAAGGGGAGTAAGGCTAGGTGTATTGGAGGCGGGTTCAAATTGTTTTATCATGGTGTGGATGGGAGGAGAAATGGCATAGGAGTTATCCTGAAGGAACAGTATGCTAAGAGTGTTTTGGAGGTGAAAAGAGTGTCAGATAGAGTGATGTTTATGAAGCTGGAAATTGAGGGTGTAATGATGAATGTTAGTGCATGTGCTCCACAAGTTGGGTGTGTGATGGATGAGATAGAAAAATTTTGGAGTGAGTTGGATGAAGGGGTGTTTACTGTATCCAAGGATGAGAAAGTGGTGATTGGTGATCCTATCTCACCTTTAGTTGTTTTTACCCGCTCCGTTCGCCCTGCGGGCTCACTCCGGGCCCTCCCCCTCCCCACTCCCCCACCCCCCCCAGGGTCCTAATCTTATTCTCTAGACACTCACCCCCATTGGAGCAGATTTCAATGGGCATGTTGGTGAAGGGAACAGAGGAGATGAGGAAGTGATGAGTAGGTATGGAGTTAAACAAAGGAATGCAGAAGGTTAGATGGTAGTGGATTTTATGAAAAGGATGGACATGGCTGTGGTTAATATGTATTTTAACAAGAGGGAGGAGCATAAGGTGACATATAAGAGTGGAGGAAGATGCACACAGGTTGATTATATCTTAAGTAGGAGGGCCAGTTTGAAGGAGATTGGAGACTGTAAAGTGGTGACCGGAGAAAGTGTAGTTAGGCAGCATAGGCTGGTGGTTTGTAGGATGACGTTGGTGATCAAGAAGAGGAGTAGGAGTGTGAGGGCAGCACCAAGGATCAAATGGTGGAAATTGAAAAAGGGTAATTGTGAGGTGGAGTTCAGGGATGAGTTATGACAAGCACTGGGTGGCAGTGAAGAGTTACCAAATACCTGGGTAATTACAGCAGAGCTAGTAAGGGAGATGGCTAGAAAGGTGCTTGGTATGACATCTGGACAGAGGAAGGATGACAAGGAGACATGGTGGTGGAATGAGGAAGTACAAGAGCGTATACAGAGAAAGGGGTTGGCAAAGAAGAAGTGGGATTGTCAGAGAGATGAAGAAAGTAGACAGGAGTATAAGGAGATGAGGTGCATGGCAAAGAGAGAGGTGGCGAAGGCTAAGGATAAGGCATATGAATAGTTGTATGAAAGGTTGGACACTTAGGAGGGAGAAAAGGACCTGTACTGATTGGCTTGACAGAGGGACCGAGCTAGGAAAGATGTGCAGCAGGTAAAGGTGATAAAGGATAATGAGGGAAACATACTCACAAGTGAGGAGAGTGTGTTGAGCAGATGGAAGGAGTACTTTGAGGGGTTGATGAATGAAGAGAATGAGAGGGAGAGAAGGTTGGATGATGTGGGGATAGTGAATCATGAAGTGCAATGGATTAGCAAGGAGGAAGTAAGGATAGCTATGAAGAGGATGAAGAATGGAAAGGCTGTTGGTACTGATGACATACCTGTGGAAGCATGGAGGTGTTTAGGTGAAATGGCAGTGGAGGTTTTTAACCAGATTGTTTAATGAAATCTTGGAAAGTGAGAGGATGCCT
>NC_056739.1:389553312-389555812 GCF_019279795.1 Protopterus annectens
CTGAGCCTTGTAGGACGCCACTTGTAACTGGTTTAGAGTCTGACATGGCACCTGCAATTCTGACCATGTGGGTTCTATCCTTGAGCCAGTTTGCAACCCATCTTGTGACATAGGGGTTGATATTTAAGCTGGTGAGCTTATTTATGATGCCCGAGTGGGGTATTGTGTCAAAGGCTTTTGCAAGGTCCAGGTAGGCTGTGTGGACTACCTTCCCTTCATCTATGGCCTTGGTGACTGTTTCAAAGAAGTTGACCAGGTTCAAGAGGCAAGATCTGCCCTTAACAAAGCCGAATTGGGTAGGATCCAGTGTTTGGAGGTTCCCAATGTCTTTGTTTATGAGTTTTATGATGATACGCTCCATAGTTTTGCAGACCAGGCTAGTCAGGCTTATAGGGCGATAGTTTCCGGGGTCCATTGTGGCACCACCTTTGTGGAGTGGGACCACTGTTGCTGTATGCCATTCCTTGGGTACATATCCTGTAGTAAGGCTGAGATTGAACAGTGACTTTATGTGAGGGTTCAGTTCTTCTTGGAGTTCGTGGAAGACGCAGCCCGGGCCACCGTCCGGTCCCATTGATGCTGTGTTTTTTGCTTTGGAGAGGGCAGCTCTCACCTGTGCATCTGTGATGTCAGGGAGGCTACACTCTGTTGGGATAGACATTTGCTCTTTTGGGGGGGGGGTTTGCACTGAACCTGTCTGCCAGGATGTTGGCAATGTCTGTGGGTTCAGTGTATTTTTTGTCATTTTGAACTAACTCAGAGCATATCTGGGAGTTGCCAACCAGGTTCCTGACATAACTAAAGAAGGCCTTGTGATTATCTTTAGCATCTTGTGCAATTTTTCTTTCGAAGCTGGCCTTAGATGATTTCATGAGGGATCGTAGTTTCTTGCTAGTACTGATAAGAGATGCCTTCCCTTTTTGGGATTCTGCTCTATCATGTAGTAGCTTCCTCCTTCTGTTGTGTAGCTTATTTATGGCTGGGGTCCACCAGACAGGTCTCCTGCCTTTGGAGGAATGAGTCTTGGATTTATTTTGGGATGGCACGATCCATGCATTCCTGTAGGTGTCCATAGAAAGCATTTGTAAAGGATTCTGTGGTTTGGGCCGTATTTTCCACTGGCCTGGGGGCTTTGAAGAATTCCACCTCGGTTTTGAGAAGTGTGAAGTTTGCTTTTGAGAAGTTCTTCACCGTGGTTTCCTTGGCTGGGGGTGGGGATGGGATATGGATGTCCAGTGAGATTAATTTATGGTCAGATCTTACCAATGAGGGGTATATCTCTGGTGTGGAACATAGAGTCCCCATGTTGGTGATGATCAGGTCCAATATGTTTTCTCCTCTTGTGGGAGTGGTGACCAGTTGTTCCATAGCATTTGAGTTTATAAATTCTAGGAACCATTGGGTGAGGGTGTTGGGGCTTGAGTAGTGCTCCCAGTCTATGTTTGGGTAGTTGAAGTCACCCAATATAATGGTGTTTGGAGAGACCTTCACATTCTCCAGTGTTCTCAGGAAAGCTGAGTGGGGTTCCTGAGTTTGGGAGGGTGGTCTGTAGCAGGCTACAAACTGAAAGGCAGTTTTGCTCACTGTTAGTTGCACATGGATGGTCTCCGATGCTTCGTGCAGTGCCACTAACCTGGAGGTGTGGGTATCTTTGATGAATATGGATACTCCCCCTCCTTTTGTGGTTCGGTCCAAATTTTGGGGCCGAAAAGCATGGTATGAGGTATAACCTGGTAGTGCTGGGGTGCTCTCAGGAGCCTTGAACCAGGTTTCTGTTACTGCACAGATATCGATATTCTCCATACTGAGGAGAACCTCGAGTGCAATGCATCTTGAGGTTTAGACTTCTGGCGTTGAGCAGCATTACCCTTAGTTTCTTTTTCTTTGTGTTGTCTATGGAGGTGGGTTTGTCTTTTGAGCCTTGCCTAAAAAAGGCACTATGTAGGTGGCAAGAGCCTCAGACAGTATTCGAAAACCCAGGGGTGACAGGTGCAAGCCGTCCCTAGTGAAGCAACGTGGCTTGTCGAGCATGTCATCCCAGGCTGACAGATACTGGATCCCCTTTGAATGACACCAATACTTTAGCCAATTGTTAAAATTGATCATTTTGTCTTTATACTGCGGCATCATTCTTGGTGAGGGTAAGATGCTACTCAAGGTCAGGGTCATACCGGTCTGGGCTACATGATCAGAGAGCTCCTCTATGTCTCTTTTCATGTAGTCCAGGGAGGTACATCTCAGGTCATTCACACCAGCATGGACAATGATGGAGTCATATTTGTACTTGCTTTGGAGTGACCTGAGTGCTTGTGTTATGTGGCGGATCCTGACACCCGACAGGCAGCTTACAGTGACCTTCTCCTTGTTCAGCCTGGTGAGTGGGACGTCAGTGTGTCTGACAATAGAGTCACCTATTACAAGTGTATTAGGTGTGTTGTTTAGCCTTAAGGGCTGTGACTGTGTGGCACACTGACTTTGTAAACTATGTGATACGTGGGTA
>NC_056739.1:389560812-389663312 GCF_019279795.1 Protopterus annectens
GTGTGTGTGTGTGTATGTATATGTATATGTATATATGAATCATAACACCTTCTGTCAGCTTGTGTTGGAATTCAGAATGAAGCACTGAATGCTTATTTTGATAATAAATGTGCACATTTCCTTACTGAGTCATAACAGTCCTGCAGCATCACTGTAGATGTTTTAAGTTTAGTTGTCATTTGTATCCGACATTCTGATATCTAATGTTCACTTTAGTAAACTGAAATTTAGAATAAAATAAAAAGTTGAGTTTGGACATGTCTCATAATCAGCAATCATCATTGTACATATGACATCATTACAGATGAGTTGGACATTTCTTTAAAAGTGACTACAATCAAAATGCTGTCAAAAGAAAAATACTTTGGCATAAATTAAATTATACATTGTCTCCTATTTTTGTATACTTTTAATACATTCATTACTCTCAAGTGTGGATTATGTTGTATAATACACTAAGTTTGAAAAAGAAAGTAAAAATAGTGCATCACACACAAACACACACACACACACACACACACACACACACACACATAGCTAGATATGTGTTTGCATGGGTCTAGATATGGATATAGATATACATATATAGATGTGTATGAGCATATAGTGTATAAGATTAACAAACCATACTGTTTAACACCAAAGGTTTGAAATTCAAAATACTGAACTTTGGAGTGCCTAACACACAAAAACTCTCCACAAAAAACAGCTTTTCTGCAGGGGGCAATTGTCCTTGCAGCCCTTTGCAAGCACTATGCTCCTGCTTATTATGTATACCAACTCTGAGATCACTCCATCTTGGGAAAAAGGCAAACTCCCGATCCCCATGAATTCCAGCAACCATTGTCGTGAACATTTGACCAATAAATGTTTGCTATACTGAATCTTCACTAAATTGAATGACTACCTCATTAGTGAGAAAACTGTCAAATGGGTGAATGCAAAGGTACCACTGTCAAACACAAAGCAGCAAATAGGCCGAAAAACAAGTCTGTAAAAGGGATTCCTCTTATCAACACTCATTCTTACAGAATGCAACTATAGGGATATGAATACAGATAGAAATATAGATATCTATTTTTCATTTGGGGTATGATGAAGCATAATGGGATCCTGTAACAGTAAAATAAAAAACATTTCTTTATATGCCAGAAGAGAGACATGCAGATTATTCTGTTTCATACTGGTTGGATGATCTTTTCAGTATTTTACACATCCATGTAAAATGAAAAAGTCATCTAGGACTCAAAAAGTTGCTGTTGGCATTATCAAACATTACCTTCATCTGTCATCTGATTAGAGGTTTCTTTGTGGTACTAATTTTATTTTTTTGTCGAGTTATTCCAAAATTTTGTTTCATTTGGGTGTTCCTAGCCACAGATAGCTTGTATACATTCAAGCCAAGTATGTAAAAAAGGGCTGATAAAAAACACAGCTACAAATTCAAAAACAAAAGCATTAAACCTTTTCTAAACATTACACTCCAGTGCTGACAACTACGCCTCTAGAAAATATCTGCGCTGTTCCAAATCTAGCAGTATGGTCCCTTACATGGAAAGCTGGAGCAAAGTATACAGCGATGAAAGTGAGACAATAAAAAAGGTTGGACAAAATGTCATTCTGTTCCTCTTTAGAATAAATAATACAGGCTACTTGACATTATTCAGGCAAACATCTGGCTCTGCTTGTTTGCCCTGAAACCAAGCTTCCTGTATAATTTAGTAGCAGTGCCATCATCAAGTGCACAGCATAATTACTGTGAAGATACTGTTCACAATGAGCTAGATGTTTCAAGTCAGGGAAAGGGGATGCGAAAGAAAATAATGTTGTACAATGAATCAGTTTTGTGCCATAATAATTAGTATTCAAAATACATTAACCATTCTGTCCAAATGTGAGCCCATTATGGTTGCGTCTTTAATTTATTCACAGTAGTATCTTTATCATGAAACTACGCAGAAATTATTTATTTCAGTTGTATCTGATAAATTGTGTTTTTGTTGCTATTCATAACCAGTACATGTAAGGCAAAAACAAATATGAAGACAATTCAGACAAAAAGCTGATTTTTTTTTATGTTTTTGTTATCTAGAATTTATCTTGTATCTCCCCAATACTTACATATACAACCCGATGAGAATCCTTTGGAGAATAGAACATGGGTTTACTATACTAGACTGTTGGCCATGTTATTGAGCTATATCGTGAATTAATTTAATTTGTTTACCTCATTCTTGAGTTACATGTTGTCTGACTGTAAGCAAGCCCTTTAACCAGGTAAAAGCTTTTGGGTCACACTCTGAAAACAGACACATGAACGTATGATGTGTAATATGTTTTTTTTTTGGGGGGGGGGTTGTTTGTTTTTAGCTATTTACAGGGGTGATAACCAGCCTGTCCCATTGGACTATATATACCCATTTGCAGAGTAGATCTAAAGAAGGTAGAAGAAAATCCTGTACAATTAAAGTGAAGCCAGTGGACTAGATTCCATCAAGTTCAATTTATTCAAAGTGTAATGGTACACACATCATTATTTTACAAGATAGTTTTGAAGGAATTTCTACTTTTTATCCTATACTTTAGGCTACATAACTTGTTTCTTCTGAGCTACTGTATACATCTGATCCCAAGCATATAACTTAAGAATACCTTCCATTCTGGCCCCATGGTACTCTTTGCTCACCCTCACTACCCTGTGATCAAAAAAATGCCCAGAACTAGATGAGTTTTGAATAAGGTAGAAAGCATTCTGACCCAAAGAATAAATATGATTGTGGATTCCAAAGCTTATCAAAACAATCCTGCCTTGGTTTGTGATTTCCTGTGAACCTGATGGGTAAGAGTAGTTTTATTTGAATTTATATTTTGTTTTTTATCACTATTTTTCACTGTTTGTAGGAAGGAAGAGATAGCCTGTAGACAGAAAAATTTACATTGATTTATATTTTGTTGTTTTACCTTTAATCTTGACTGTTGGTTGTTAGAAAGGGATTGGTTTTAGACAGGCAAGCTCTAGCCATCCCAAGGGGCCTAGTCAGCTATAAATTCACACAGGCTACAGAGTGGACAATCCAGAACTTATCTAAGCAATCCTGTCTTCATTTGTAATTTATTGATCTTTAATGTCAAAGAGAAGCACGACTGCTTGTGATAGTGAGTAAAGGAATTACAGTTTTTGTCTGAATTTCAGAACTTGTATGGTCAGAACAGTTTTACTGTACTTACTTTAGTATTTAGTTGTATATTGCTTGTGTGATTTTTGCCATAGAAGTTGATTTAAGTTCTTTTTGAATTCTTTGGTTACTGATTTTGATTATTTTTTACTTTTGTAATTTATTAATTTGAAGCTGAATATGAATTCCTTAAACAAGTATGTAGTTAATATGCTAAAGCACAAATATCATGTACCATGTAATAAATGCTACGCATATTTAGAGGTAACATCTGATAACGCTCATGATCTGTGTTCCCCATGTCAAAAGTTGGATGATTTGCTTATCATTATTGGAAGTAAATCTAGACTTACTGATGATGATTGCACTTTTGCAATTGGCATGGCTTGGAGAACTGTTGTTACATGTATTAATGACTGGACTGGTGAGATAAATAATTTTAGGAAAGAGCAAATAGAACACATGTAAGAAATGATGGGGCTATTGTCTGTAAACATCATTCAACCTCTATGAAACAAGATGATGGCTTTGTCAATTTTGGATACATGTATTCAGCAATCTGAGGATTCAGAGTGTTTAGAAGGAAACAAAAAAAGGGAAAAATTCACAACAAATAACAAGGAAGAAAAAGAAACTGATTAATAATTGTTTAAAGAGAATGTTTGTCTTTTCGGCTTTTCCTTTTTAGGAGTCGCCACAGCGGAACTCCGGTTCGCTAATGATTGTCAGTAGATTTTTTTTTATGGTGCCGAGTTGCCAGCCTGACGCCCAACCTTCAGTGAAGGCGCGCCCATTCATGCATGTCTTTTGGAGGCCACTCGACCACGGGGATGACATGTAGACTCCACACAGAAGGCACTCCAGCCGAGAATCGAACAGGAGAACCTCTTGCTGTGAGGCAACAACGCTACCGCTGTGAGAATATGTACTAAAAAGGATACTGCTGTGTTATGTAACACACAGGTAACAGGGAATGATAATATTTTTCTATCTGAAAACCTTCAGTTTACAGAGAACAGTATCATTTCTCCAAAAGACAGGTTTAATAAGTAGAAAAAAGAGGCAAGTGTCAGGTGAAAAAGAAGAAATCACAACTGAACGTGGCAGGATTGAAGAACATTACTGTAAGAAACAAGAAGAGAAAGACAGATATTGACTATATGGCTCAAGCTGTGGTTGTACAAAGCCAGCTGTATGAAAATTTAATATGCAATGAAAACAGTGGGATTAATAAGACTGATGGTGATGATCATTCCTTTGCAACAATTGATAGGTCAGATATTACTGTATTGGAAGTTTAAGATTCTTCAGATCTTGTCAGATAATTAGAGATTCGATTATTAGAGGAACTAATACTTATATTTGAAAAGAAGATAATGAACATCGAATAGTCTTATGCTTGCCAGGAGCAAAATGTGAGACAAGTCTCGGAATGCCTTAATGTAAGGAAGTACAGATCTGTATTTATTCATATCGGTGCAAATTATCTCATCTGTACAGACTGTCTGATTCCTAGTAGGGAACTTACAGCCCTCTTAGATAGTATAGCTTGTAATGGTGTTAGGACATATTTTTTATAAATCACATATAGAAAAGGCATCTACTTCAAATGAATGAAAGGCCATCAGTAAACCTGATTTGAACGAATGATTGTGTTGCAGAAATGTTTCCCATGGTAAGTATCCAGTTGGCCATCATGGGGAAATTTGCCCTTTTCTCCACTGTAGTGTGATCCCAGAGTTGGTATATTTAGTTAGGGGGAGGCAGCTCCCCGCCTGGGTGGGTTGGAGGTAGTGTGATGTAGTTTTTGTTACATGTTGGTCAACTGACTACTTACCATGGGAAAGGTTTTGATAAGATGGTCATTCGTTCAACCCAGGCTTTGGAGATCTCGTCTCAGCGATGTCGTCTTCTGGTAAGTGGTCTTTCGTTCATATGAAGTAGACCCATAGAAAGGATAGTCAGGTCATCATGAATGAAAACATTTTTTGAGTAAATACCTACATGAAAAATGCCCTGTTTTAAAAAAATGGAAATGTGTGGCACATCCAAGCCTAGTTTTGGGCACACTTGTTCAGACAGGATGGAGTGCATTTGTCAAGATCATGGAAGAGAATTTTTGCAGCAGATATTTTGCAATATTTGACAAACATTGGCAGGATTTTAAATACTTTTTTGGACTTTTCTGTGGCTTTCTTATTTGTGGAGGGATGGCCTTTACTGGTGCCTTGCACACTGAAGTTTTTGGATTTACTAATTGACAGGATTTTTGCCAGGTCGAAAATTTAACAGTTCAGCAATAGCAAAATTTGATGCGTGTCTGATGGTTGTTAATGCTAAATAATAATAAAGTTTTTTTTATTGGAAAATTTGCTACATTCCCACAAGATTGATGATGGTATTATTTGTGAAACATGGTTAAAGAACAATGACTGGAAATGAGTTCTGTCAGGGTATAAATGTTTTTACTGTAACAGCCATTCTAAAAAAAATCAGGTGGAGGTGTTATAATGGGGATTAAAGATAGTTATGAGACCTGTGATTATTACATTTTCAATGATAACACCAATACTATAGACTGTGTAACTGTGACAATAAATACACCCTGGAACATATAACAATTGGAGTTTATAGACCACCTAAGTCAAGTGCAGATGATGTAGAGGAATTCATACATTTCTTGCATGAAACACAGGAGGGAAGAATAATATTAGCTGGGGACTTAAATTTATCAGAAACAGACTGGAACAATATTGATTCAACAAAATTAGTAAGGAAATTATTCACAATATATGTTCAGGAACAACAATTGTTTCAGATTATAAAAAACCTACAAGGGAACGGAACATACTAGACATTGTTTGTGTTCGTAAAGAAATTGCTGTTACCTCAAGTCATGTTTTACCACTGTTGATGTGCAATGATCATTGGGTTATAAAAGTTAATTTGTTGCTAGGTAATTCTGCCAATCTGAAGTCTAAACCAATGCACAGAAGGTTAATTACAGATTATATGGAAGCAAAACAGCCACAATGTGAAACTAACTGGAATGGTGTGTTCAGTGGAAAAACTGCAGGTGGAATGTAGAAAGTTTAGAAAGAGAAATTGTTTGAGTGCAAAAAATAAAAAAAATGTTTATCAGGCTCTAGGCATACAATGTCAGGGGATATATTTCCATAAGAACAACATACCTGATTAAGGTGAGATATAAAAATATAAGAAATGGAACAGAGGTTGAACTACAATGTTGAAAACTGAAATAAACAAGCTGAACAAATTAAGTGTGAGACAACATCAAGAAAAATTGAAAAAAAATATATATATATATATATATATATATATATATATATATATATATATATATTAAGCATAAGAGGAAACCTTTTTAAAGATACATAAGATGTGGAAAGAGTAAAGACATACAAATTGATAAACTGTGTGTAGATCCTAAAATTTATTCTCAGACACAACAGATTATAGATATATTTACAAAATCTTATGCACAATAGTTTGGCTTCACAAAGGGTCAATAAGTTGTCCTAGTGGCATCCAGGTAACCCCAGATACTGGAATCAAATTACAGTATATTGAAAAAGATCTGTGCAAACTGAATACAAACAAAGTTCAGCGAAGAGACAGAATTAATAATAATGACCTGAGAACAATTCGGCAAGAACTTACAATACCATTATATCTATTATTTGCTAGATCTTATAAACATGGAGACATTCCTCAAGACTGGAGACATGTGCTTATTAAACCTGTCTTTAAGGGAAAGGGGAGTAGGGCAAACCTAGAGTCATACAGACCCTTAAGTCTACTTTCATGTTGTGGAAAAATAATGGAGAAGGTAACATGATGTTTTATAACAATATAATAGCTATGAATGAAAGCTTGTGCTGTGATGTAATTTATATGTATTTAACTTTAGCATGTGACAGTGCCATACACAAAATACTGATCAATAAATTAGAACAACTAGGAATTAATGTACTTTTGATAAGATGGATAGCTGCATGGCTTACAGATAGGATATGGTAAGTATCATACAGCAACTGGACAGGTGAAATTCTTGGTTATAGTCAGAGTGTCCCACAGGACCTTGTCCTAGGCCCTTACTTGTTTAGACTGTGTCTTTCAGACCTAATATTTTCATCTAAGGTGTTCTGCAGTCTATATGCAGATGACCTGAAACTGGGTAAACTGTGTTACAGATAAGACTTGTCTGCAAAAGAACTTGACTAATTTGATCATTTGGACATACGAAAATAATTTGCTGATAAATACATGAAAAATTAAGCATATGTAATTTGGAAAACAGAAATTGAAAGGTGAATATTGCAACTGTATACTCATTTAAGGACCTGGGTATATGGGTAGATTCAGCTTTGAGTTTTTTTCTAATCATATCAAACAATTAGTTAATGATAGTTATAGAACTATAGGTTGCATATAAAGATGTATAAAGTCTAGGAAGTCAGAAATGATGAAGCCATTGTTTGTTAATTGTATTAGACCCAAACATGAGTATGGAATCACAATATGGAAGCCTTATAAGAAAACAAGCATGAGTAAACTGGAATGAGTACAGCAGAACTATATCAAGGGCATCCATGGATGTGAAAATTTAAGTGATTATGAAGACTAAAATATCTGACACTGTACAGTGTCTGTTATAGATATCTAAGAGATCTTATTCAGGTATATAGGGCATTTAGAGACAAATACTTCTGGGAATGTTTGAGGATATCAAAAAGTAGTAGACAATCATCAGACAACCTAAGTAGAAGATTCTATAGGAATGAAATGTGTACTAATTGGTTCACTGAGAAAGCAGCTGATGCATGGAACAGAGTACTAAATTACATTAAAACAGGTACTAGTTTATATATTTTTAAGAATAGCCTGGACACATTTTATGGGAACAAGTGGGTTGATATGTTGGCAAGCTGGAAGGGCATTAATGCCTGTGCTTGAAATATTTGTATGTATGTATGTATGTATGTATGTATGCATGTATTAACCAGCTAGCCAACTAATGGTTAATTAAGTTATTAGGATCACTTTTGTTCTTGCTTACATTGTTATCTTTTCCTTAATCCGAGAGTAATTTATTTATATGAGTATCAGTTTTAACTTACTTTGACGATATAATTATAAACTACATAACAGGGAATTCACATTCACTGTTACATTTGTATCTTCTCTGGAAGTATTTGTAGTACATATCATGTGTTATGCATTCAAGATTGTAGCTTTGGGCTTACAGGTCCATCTAGTATATCTATGATCCTTGCTTCCTTTCTGCCAGTCCTTGCCACATCTACGTCACCTTCTTTTACATTGTTCTTATCTCTAAAAACTATTTTTCCAGGGGTAAACACCTGTTAAAGTTATTGCTGTTATCCAAAGTAAATATTTACACATTTTTGTTATTACTGGCATTTCAATTTTTTTTCCACTGTTTACAATAATAGGTTATTATAGCTTTTTTTCTATATTTTACTTTTCTGGGTCAGCTTTCAAAATGAGCACTGCCTTGTAGGGTTAACTTGGTCAACAGAATAAAAATAAACCTTAAAAATGGTAAAACCTTAAGCTAAGTAAATGATGCTATACCTTCTTAAAAAAGATTTCAAAATGAGCACTGCCTAGTAGTGCTAACTTAGTCAACAGAAGAAAAATAAACCTGCAAAATGATAAAACCTTAAGCAAAGTAAATGATGATATACTTTCTTAGAAATCAAAAATAAAGTCAGAAGCAAAAATCATATTTATTTCACAAGAAATCATTTATTTTTATTTGTAATGTGTTATGACTCAAAGGTGATTTGAAACAGATACAGTGGTGGGATCAAATTCACTATTAAACTGTACTGAAGCAGCTAAAGGAAGAACAGCTAACTTAGGTGCAAGCAAACATCCCACTGTGATTTCACAAAAAGTGAGTAGTAAAGTTGCAAAAGGGGACTGACATTGGACTTTTTATATATGGGCATGAAAGGCAAGGGTTCATATGTTTTTCACACTCATAATTTATCATATTGCATTGTACCCTGTTTCTTTTTGGGATGTGACTTTTGCTCAGTGTGAGCAAAGCAGCCTTGACTCATAATATATCTCTTTCGAGATGTCATTGCATCAGAGGTTAAAGTACTATACATCTCACCAGAAAATGGATTGCTTTTCAATTGCAACATGTCATGGCACAAATGTCTCAGTTTTAATCAGTTAAAGTGGAGTAGTCAGATTCAGTACTGAGCTTCACTGAATCTTCAAACAGCAATAGATCTCTCTTAGATGCACTTTTTTTAGCTGAACCCCTAAGGTTGGGATATCAGTTTTAGGATAATTTTGTAGCTAAATAGCTCAATGACACTGTCTGAAATGTTTACATTGTAAATTTAAAGGGACACTGATATATATGGCCTTTTATACATAAATACCAAAATGTACTTATGTCACTGTCTGAAATTTTGCATTAGACTCTGTTCCCATTGGGGTGTGTACAAAAATATCTTTGCCACTACATCAGAAATAAAAAGAAAACATATACATTTTTTTCCTTTAGTTGCAAAATGACTTGGAATTCTACAGTTTCAAACAACCAAAATGATGAGGTCAAACTGAGAGGTAAATTTCACTGAAATCCTTAAGAATAGGATGGCAGTCTCAAATGTAGCATACATGAGTGCCACATTTTCATTGTCTGAAAATGTTATTATGCACACTCAAAAGCAAGTTGACATATGGTGTTTTATATATAAAGTGCAGGGGATCATAGGCCTTAACTGTCATGTTTTGAAATTGAGCATTATACATAGTTTTATTGAAGGATATATGACTTCATTTCAGGATGAAGAATGCATCATTTGTCCATAATATATCACATTTGAGTTGTCATTAGATCAGAACTAAAACAAAAATATAGTTTTCCATATTTTTTTCTGTTGTAACATGTTATGACTCCATTGCAATGGTTTGAACCAGCTAATGTGGTGCATTCAAATTTAGCACAGAGCTTCATTAAAGACCTTCAACATAATATAGAATTCTTAGTTGTACTTTGTAGATAAACATCTCATTGTCATTGCCTAGAAGTTTTATAAAGTAGTTATGAAGAAGAACTAATGTATAGCTTTTTCTACATAGGTAGCAAATGCAGGGATTTATAGGCTGTCCACTGTCACACTCTGATATTTTCCATTATACTTAAGTTCCATTAGGGATATGTAACTTGTTTTTAAGTTGGATTATGCAGCACTCTTCCAGAATATATCTGTGCTGTGTTGCCACTTCAACAGATAAAACTGAATATTCTTTACAAAAGTAAATGGATTTTTTCAGTTGCTGTATGCCAAAGCCAAGTTTTAAAGTGGTTACAGTGGTGCTGCATTTAAATCTCTTGAAGGTAGAATAGTAGTTTAGGAGCATTTTACACCAGAACATTCCATAATCACAGATGGGTAGTCATTTAGTGCAGTCTGAAAGTGTGTGTGGGAGGGTTGACATACATCCTTTAAGATATATAGACACCAAATGAAAGGGTTCATAGGCCTTCACTGCCACAGTCTGACATTTTACATTATATTTTCTTTCCATTATGGGGGAGACATGCTATTTCTGTTTAAGCTTGCTTATTTAGTCAGTACAATATCTTTATCAAGTTATCATTACATCATGAATGAAAGTCATATATATTTCCTGTGAAGAGGGCAATTATTGTCTCTGGAATTATGGCTGCCCCCGCACCAAACACTAATTTGAAGTATATAAACATGAAGACAGAGCTGTGTATATGATTTCTTATGAGAAATTACTAGCAAAGTGAATTTTCTAGCTGTGGATCATCATTTTTTTATAAAATGGTTTAATATATTTAAATGGTTTCATAGCTATGCTTGTTATATTGCTAGGTTCCACCAGCATCACTATAGAGCCACTTAGGTGTTCTGATTTTTTTCCATTTGCTTGACAACAAGCATGTATATTTTATACTTCTGAGGCTGATTAACACAGTATATATCTGAATTGCGACATTAATGTATTTTTAATCTCATAAGAAGTGGTATTTTTGTCATTATAAATGTTTTAGCAAAATATACATTTTCACTTATTTTACAGGTCTGCATATATCTGAGATCCCAGAATGTACATATTGTACTTGTCTTGACACTCGTGTATATATTTGAGATCCTAAAATCTATTAAGTTATACAATATGCACAATAGGATTAACTATCTAGATGTCTTGTTTAAAAATTTCATAAAGATATCTTGAAGAAGTAGTGAGACATTGTTACTTGAACTTAAAGTCAAGTTTGGAACACAGTGGCCTTTAGTTAAAAAATAAACAAAGGTTTGACCTTCAGATCTGTTCAGATTAACAAATACAAGCATTGTCACAGACCTAAATATCTAATGTTGCTGGGACTTCAAGTTAAAAAGCATATGTATTTCTGTATAAATTGATATTTTTCTTCTTTTTTTACGTTGCCACATAAATGACTTAAATGATATGTTTATTAAAATTCAATATACATTTGCTCCTTCATTTTGATTATAAAGATTTAACATAAAGAAGTTTTCTTCCTGATTATGTCAGATATATTATATATAAATGTATTATGACAACATCTCAGACTACTTTAAAGATATTGGCATTTATATGCATATAGCAAAAAATTGACAAAAAAGAATCAGTACTTTGGGGACAATCTTGAAAAATGGACAGTAGCAAATTAATTAATTATGTGATTAGGATACTGCTGTAGTCATTAATTTTAGTATAGTTTTGGATATGTAGAAAGAACAGAGTTAGTAGTTAAGACAATATAAGGTATTGAGAACACAAAAATAGTGGTGAAAACATTACCAAAGCAAGACTAATAATCAACTAAAAGATAACATTGGAATCAGGCAGTTACCAGTCAAATAACTGAAAAATATATTTTATTAAGTGCTTTGTCCAATTGCTAGGACTTCATCAGAATACAATAGTATCACCCTATCTTCCACATTTTATATAGGAATGATTGTAGGGAAGAACCGCCTACATATTCTAATTAATTAATGAATTTATAAACAGAAACTTAAATAACCCTGTCTGTGTTGCATATAAAAATGCACAAAACACATATTATGATTTTGTATTAAACAGTTATAATATTGCATGTAAAACTTTGTAGGTTAAAACAGAGGAAACATACTGCTAACTTAACATTTAAAATAGACTTGCTAAAAGAGAGTCCAAAAATTACAATTTCAAAGCATCTAATTTCAACATATATATATATATATATATATATATATATATATATATATATATATATATATATACATGATATTATCATTTTAAACGTGAACTCCCTCTGTACGTATGATACTAGAAAGTCCACAAGGGTTGTTATGTAATCTTCAAGTGATTCTCAGTTGACATGCTGTCTATTCCTTCTAAGAGCTCATAAAAAACATTAGTACTGTTACAAGTACCCATATGCACAAAATTGTGTAACACATTGTAGCACAATTCCAGTTGTAGCAGCAGTTTCAAAAGCAGTATTCATTATTTTTGCCTAAATCTTATATTAAAACATTTTCTGTTAAAGCACAACAATTAAAATGTAGAAGAGACTAGTGCTGGCATTTCCATTCATTAAATAAGTTTTCTTATAATACTTTTGCCTCTGATTTTGTCACTGTAAGATTAAGAAAACAATGATTATGTCTACAAATATTATCATAAATATTACAGCTGAAAACATCACACTTAGAGGCTGGTGCACAAATAAGGAAGTCTAAGAACCTGCTTTTAAATAAAGCAAACAATTCAATTTCCACAGTACTGGTAACAGAAAAGCATTTTACTGGAATAATTCAGTTTTAATTTGTAGCTTTTGTTATTAGCTTCTCTTAAACAGTTAAACAATTGCAAAGCTAAATTAAGGGCCATTACTGTTATTCATAAAACAGTCCCAGTGGCATGTTGTAGGATTATAGTAAAAGATTTAGTTGTGGTATGTTCTATACAGCCTGTTAGCGTAGTTAACGGGTTAACTTACTGTTTGCTGTTGAATAATCAGGCACTGTGGTACACCCTTTAGATTCGTAGTTACTCAGCAGAATAACAACACAGGATATTTGTGTAACTGGGTGATCGGAGGTGCTGCAAAGAATAAGCTACCTGTGTAGCTCACTTGCATACTTCCAGATTTCAAAGTTGCCTTATGACTAGTATATTGTGCTTTATATCCAGGAATGTGACATCTAAAATGATTGGAACAGTAGTGTACCAAACAAAGAATGAGCAGAAGACAGCATATTGTAAGACACCATCAAGAATACATTCAAGAAGGACAGAGTAACTTACTCTAAAATTGGAGCCAAACTACATATGTGGCCAAAATATAATGTCATGTGCCAAAAAAAAAAAAAAAAAAAACATGGCATACACCTGGCTCCAGCTTAGCATAGCATAGATCCATTTTTCAAAAGTACACATTTGGTGAAGTGATTTGTTGCAGATAACATATTCCCAATACACCCACTCATTTTAAGCCATAATGTTTCACTTTCCTCAAAATGAAATGTGCTTAATCATCTCTGTTGGGATTGACCTTGGCGAGTCCAACTTTGAAAATGTAACTGATTCCAGTTCCTCAGAGGTAGTGGCCATGGTAAAAGAATAAAGTGAGACATGGTAGAGTTATAAAATCACTAATGCAGCAATTTATTATCAATATATTATAATCCATACTGCCTTGATGGTAATGAAAAGCAATGTACCACTAAAAATAGCACTTGTATCCTGCCTTACTACCCACCTCACACTAAGTAATGTAGTCATCTGTTAAATGATTATATTTCAGGCAGGTAATTATACATGAAACCTTAATTCTTGCTTTTTTTAAAGATATCTTTCTTTCACATGATTAGCATTATTTGTATACAACTTTGCCCATAGTTTCATGGCTGTCCTAGATACTTTCAGAAGTTAAGTATTTTGTTATCATTTATATGACTTTTGCCATTATTTATTTTAATTATTTATTTTACATTTTTTACCGGGAAAGTCTGTGTGGACATGTCCTTTTTCAGTGGAGGCCCAGGGATAAAAGCTCCAACATTAAAAATGTACAGAAGTTTACATTAACAGAACAGCTTTCATTATACAGAAAAACAAATACTTTCATTAGGAAACAGAGATATAAATCAAGCATATCACGTTACATTATTTCAGTATAACCATTTTTAGTGTCTTTGATTACAGTGAGGTGTGTAACAACAATCTTAGACAAACAAGAAAATAAATAGAATGCATAGTATAACAGTAATCTTAGACAAGATTTTGATGGAAGACAGACTGGGTAGAAGTACAGAGGTCTTAGATATTTTGAAGTAGCGAATACTCAGTCATGGGAGCTGGTTGACTAGAGGATATATTTCTTAGCTTGGGCTTTGCCATCAACATCATATGATTTTAATAATACTTTACTTGATTTCTGGATAAGTGCGATATTTTTATGTTGGAGTCCTACATAAATTAATTGTATATATATGTATCTATATATATATATATATATATATATATATATATATATGTATCTATATATATATATATATATATATATATTTATCCAGGTATATAGATTATTTGTCCCGGTCCCCTTCAATAAACACATCACACCGAATGACATTTGACAACCTTTATTAAACTTCCATAACATAGCTTTGATAACCCACATTTATTAATCACAACTGAGCACAGTATATTTACTTTAATCACAATATAAACATCCATGTAATGTTAATCAGGACAGCATGACCTACTCGTCCTGCCCCCATAAGCAGCGTCCATGCCTCTACTCGCTTACTTTATTTTTGAAGCAGCATCCAAGACTCACTTCATATCCCAATTATTTAATTACCCATCCAACCTTTCCTTATGAAGCAGCATCCAAGACTCACTTCATACACCATTTATTAAATTACCTTCCACCAAATAAGCAGCATCCTTTACCTCCACTTATTTAACACGCAGCCTCCAGCTGCTCACTTTCCTTTCCCAAACCCTTGAAATGAACATCCAAACACCAGAGAGGGAACAGAAGAGGGCAAGCCTGTCCCTCTTCTCAACCAACCAGCCTGTCCAGGCTGTTCCCCCTCTCCCTACCAGAATGTCAACCACCTAACCCTCATACCCAAGGGGAAGAGGTGACTCAGTCAAATATTATTCAGTGTACCCCTCTTCTATAAGCACCCTGGATCCCTGTCGACCCTCAAAAGCCCTATCCTATCAACAGCAAAACCATCACTTGACCAACAGTTAAGTCAAAATCCCTTTCCCAATACTAAAGTAATAACCATATCTTTGCATAACTCCTATATATTAACTAACTTCTCATTCATTACCAACTACCAGTATTAACTGCGTAAGGAGCCCCCAGGATCTTTTCCATCCTAGGCAACACCAAAACCTTAGACCCAAAACCACATGGAACCAATGGAAAGGCAACTACCTACCAATATCCCAACAGCAGCCCTATATCAAGTCCCGACTATCCTGCCAATCCCCCAAACTAACCAAACATAGCACATAATGACCATCCTAGCCTTTGTTTGACCCTCACATTCAAAACTAAACACGACCCCACATAAAACTTTCAAAACTGTAACCTTTACTGAAAGTCTGTTCCTACTCAAGCTACCCCAACCCTTTCAAACTTTAATCTAATAGCAATCCTGCCCTCACACCCTTTATCTCATGATAAGCAGTTAAACATTAACTGACCAGCATGGCATTTTAGCAGCACAAACACACGTACCATGCCACTAGCATATTAAACAATTGAAATAAATCCTAATCTTTCTAACAAACATACCATAACCCCCTTTAAAATATATCACCCAAGAATTATTCCAGTAGCTGGACAGCATGTGACCTCAAAAAGCCAACAGCTACATGCCCCTTACTCTGCTGCTTGTTCTAAACTTCCCATTCCAAGGTTTTCTCATCAGATAAGTTTACGAGAATAACCTATATCTTCAACAAAACCAGCAATGATGTCTTAGCTAAGTTTTTTTTTTTTTAAATGGGGTATACCTGCCCACAGTTTCCCACATATCCTACCCACACTCACCTCCTGTGTGTACCAAAACACTCCTACCAGCCCAAAACATAATTACATTGTTGACCACAAAACACTTTCATACCTGGAATTGGTACTCGACAACAGCAAAGCATAATTGAGCAGTTTCATCTCCGAGGAAAATGCCACCTTTCTGAACTTCTTTTCTTTCAAGCCACCAATTGATGCCCATTCAGCACTTCCTCGTCTGCGACCTCATTATGATCTAATGGCCCCACCACTTAATCAACACCAAAGCATGATAATTTGTGAAGTCAATGCATCTCACCACTGTAACTCTGCCCTCCACCATCTACAAAGAAAAGGACAAAATTAAACCCTCTAATAGGAATGAGAAGGCTCCACCTTATACCCACCTATTCCAATTGCAGACACAGTGTTCCAAGACCCCATCTGGAAGAAAGAAAAAGACATGTAAAACATCCAAAATACATAACACATTCCAAGCCATCAAGGACAACCTATCCTGCCAACCTGGGAAGGAATGTACCACCCACACTCCCCTCCATGACAAAGCAGCCATAACTGAAGCAATGCTTCCTATGACCCTATCAAATACCCAAGATAATTTAACTACCAGTGGAGTATATTTAAAGTAAACCCCACACCTGCAGGGACCTATCCCTATCCTCAACCCAGGTAACTTTGCGATTCCAGACCACCGGAGCTGTTGGACACGCTACACTTAAAAAAACATCCCAATCCCTCAAGAGCCACATGCTCCAAGGATCTAAACCTTTGTCATCACAATGAACAAAACATGCTGGTGGATAGGTTGGTGAAAAGCCCTGTGATACAAGTATGGGGATGTACCTTAATGAACCTAAATAAAGTAGGATCACCTGTAAGCCCACTGTGTCACACCAGAACAGCCACTCCAAAAGAATACCTTCCCATTCACTCCACTTCTTTCAAGCTACTAACCATTGCTCACTATTAATTGCCCTCTGTAACCTTGTTACACTCCACTCTGGTGACCATGATCAAAACTCACATGCATGTTACTATTCACTGACTTCAATCAGCTCATCCCGATGATTTGCCAAACCCCAAAAATTTTGGGAAACAGACCAAACATGAGGCAAAGTCTGGACCATTGAGAGGTGTGCTGGGAACTCTAGAGCAAAATCCCTACACAGTCAAAACAGCTAACCTAAAGAGATAAAGTCTGGCCATTGTACCACAGCTGGACAGAAGCACTTACCTATAATGCAAATAGCAAACATTGCATGCTAACCATACCTCAAAACCTCCATGTTATGTGTTAGAAGTTAAACAGTTTTTAAACAAGAGTTCTGTTAGCATGCATTTTTCTGAAGGATATGAAGTCTGCAACAGCAATATATTTAACAGAGCAAATTCCCCAACACACATCCTCCTCCATCAACAGCAAAGCAGCTCAGCTGTAAATACTCATGCGCAGCAACGAACATCCATGACTGTTCCTAAACCTTCAAAAATGTTGCTTCCTAAATTTCAACCACTTTGCGAGCCAGTACGCATGCCACTGACTTAAATCTAAACAAAAGCATAACCAGATCTGTACCATTGAATTAAGCAAGACATATGCCTCAACTACCCCCCCAGCTGTCACTGCTGCATTGTGCATGTGCAATGACCATTGCTCGGAGAGCATCATAGCCCATGAAACCCTCCTTCACATCAGAAAACCGACCAACAAAACAAGCTCTTTGTACCAACTACCTTGCTGTCTCTCTCACTCAACTATCCACCATTAACTTCAAATTCACATCCCACAATATACCCCAAACCACAACCCAACCTTCTCCTGGCTGGTAACAAGAAAGGAACTCACCTGCTATCCATAGCAGTTAGCACTATTCCAGTAGTTTGTCAGAATAATCACCATCTTATGAAAAACGGATCAATTAAGAAGAATATACCAACAGCTGAGTGTCCAGCTCGCAACTAATCCAGCAGAAAAGGCAACAGAATCAGTGACAACTCCCAAATGGTAAGGGACGATCAGGGAGACTTTTAAATTAGGAGTGCTGTAACCCGAGGCATCGCCAGAATAAGCCCGTGTAAATTGATATCCATTTCTAAGCTAAAACTCCAAAAGGATAAGATACATTCGTATAGATAATTCAAAATATCTTACTGAGAGTTGTAACTGCAGTGAATATATGGTTTATGTAAATCACTAATGCTTCTCCTATAAATAGTTTTAGCAGTGTCATTACCATCAATGAGCTGTGACATAACATCATTAACTACCTGTATGACTGGAAAGTAAATGACAACACAAAAGTGAACACTTAGATAGTCAGTTAGAATCAATAAATACTGTTAGACAGCTTATTATACATATAATGAGCAGAAAAAGACAGATCATACTCCTCAACTGCATTGCAGGTTAGACTTAACTGCTAAATAAATATCATCCCAAATAGCATTATTGTCCTCACGAAATATGAAGTTGAAAAATATGACAGCCCCTCTTCTGCCCCTGTGCCACCGCACATGCGCAGTGACACCCATCCACAACCAGGCTCAGACCCCATGAAAACTGGCTGCATCATTTGAAGAAATTCCTCACAAAATGGGCACAATAGACTGCCCCTACAAGTGAAATCCAAACCCAGTTGGAATTGAATTCATACTCCACCCCACCTAAAAACTAAGTATGTATCTTTTTTTTTTTTATCTCTATATAATTTAAGACTTTACAGGACAAGTAGGACTACCATGAAGCTGCAAATCCCTACTATGCAATAAATGCCACTTTACAAATCATTGCTTACTCCTCAGATCTAAACAGCCAACAGAACAAGAGGCCCCACTCCAGCATGAAGTTTATGAAAAGCATGCCGATTAAACCACAAATGTTTATCATTACCCTCCAAACTCAGTGCCCATGCCAACAAGCGTCCTCCGAAGTTTACGAAGACTGAAACTCAAATGCACCTGACTACTGGAAGCCTTAATCTTCCGATCATCCCAGCAACCTGCTTAAAACCACAAATTTATGACGGACAGACCAAAGATGCTATGCAAAATCTGGCCACCCTGTGAAAATCTGGACAATCAAGAGCTAAGCCAGCAAGGAAGCCAAATTTCTTTTTTTTTTTTTTTTTTTTTTAATAAATAAGGGCCCACAAGATATGCGTCGGATCCCCCAAGTGCAGCAAACCCCTCCCCCAGCTATAGTCACTGTGTTTGTTTTAACAATGATCTCAACCTCTCAGCACAAAAAAACTGACAAAACGAGATGAGGGCTCAAATAATATTGCTCTTGCAATAGAAACAGCCAATAGAATTACAGGATTGCCATACCCTAAAACATCTGATGGGTACAAAGTCTGAGCCAATATGTCAGTATTACTAACGTCAAGCTAAAATGATGAGCCACTAACCTGTCAGAAAACCACTGTGTTATGAGAAAACAGGAGGTGAAATCTAGACCTCCTGTGAAATTCCATATTGTGTAGAGGTATGAGTCCATAGCTGCTACAATAAGTGATATTCGCGGCCACTCCACCTCACAGCTCATAAGCAGCACTGCCATTATTTGTTGGCAGCTCCAGACATGTTCTTCATTGAGGGGACTGCTAATCCCATATTCTGCTGTCCCAAAACTGGCAATGAGATGGTAATCCCTTACTGGGAAAAAGAAAAAACAACTTCCCCTCAGCTCTTCAGACTGAACGACCACCCCACAGCCCCTAACCCTAAATCTTTCAAACTGAACCATCAGAAACCTTGCACAATCTACCAAATCACAGACAAATGACCCTGTAATAAACAGCCAGAATTACTAGCGTGTCCACCAAACCATGAACTAACTAACCTTACCTATCTCTGCTATGCCACAAGGCCTACCTGACCACAGCAGCAGCACCTAAGGTCACCTTGGACATAACCTGCACTGCAGCAAGTTCACGCCAAAATGAGATTACTTACCCAGCTACACTTGTCTACACTCCTTAAACCCCTCCCCACCCTTACCTCATTTCCTCCCAAACATTCTTCCTTCCATTTAATCCTCTCCATTCCCAAACCCTCTAACTCCCACTAGTATATTTATCTAACCCCTTCTTGAAGATGTCCCGGGACAACTTGGTTTGTTACCAAACTTCATTTACCTTTTCTGCTATTGGTAATACAGTATACATAAGCACAAAGGTGTGCCACATTCTAGCATATTGATGCCATCCATGCCATAAGTGCCATTGTTACAAAGTACAGACAAGAGAGAGGAAGCACGGGTATTATATTATTACTATACTTCAGTTTGTCTTTTAACTCTACTTAATTCTTTATTTTATGACTGAAATGTCTCTTCTGTAAGTTTATCATAAGATTTACAATAATATTTCACTTAACTAATGGAGTTACAAGATGGTACAATAAGGTTCAACATTCAGAACCAGATTACTTTGCAAAAGCAATAAATACTTTAGAAACCTAAACATTTTGTTCTGATTGAAATTATTGTCATCTAGGGTTCTATACCATTTACCATTCAAATGAAGAAAACATTTGCAGTTAATCAATATTTACAATAAAGGAGCTCAGAGCATCTCATTTGATTTGGAACATATAGCAAGTTGTACCTGCTCGGGACTGGCTGGTAGATCAGCTAAGACAATCTCTTATGAATAGCTTGGAATAATATGAAAACATTTTGAGTACCCTTGTGCTTTTGTTTGTCAAGCTGATATAAATCATTGTTTTGAATGTGTTTTACCTTAATTGCCATTGAAACTGAGCTTCACAAAGGTTGTGATAAAAACTAAAGTGGCAAGCGGTCCCAAACGTGTTTATATTCACTGATATTAAAATGATAGCTTATAAATCTATTTATGGAAAACGGTGCAAATCACGTCACATTTTATGTTCATTTTATTTTTAATTTAACAAGGTACATTTAAGTGAAGGAAATGCTTGACTTAGTGTTATAAATATATTATGAGCACACAGTAGTACAGGCATAGTAGGGTTTACTAGAAAACTTCTGTGATGAAACCTATATTTTTCATTATATTAATGTTGGCATTCTCATTAACCAACACTTGTCAAGCACTAATTGAGGTACATACCTCTAGACACATCATCTGGTTTGACAAAGAATCATTTATTGAAAAGAATGATACAAAAATATCATGGTGACTACAATGACAGGGAAATGCATTATTTGAGGTGATACTAAGGGCTGTAACATAGGAAAGCTATGAAATGAATGCATTTCATTTTCTGTGGCTTGACCTTAAGAAAAGCCATTTAAAAAACTCTTTGATTTAACTTTGAACACTATAATATTTATTAATCTTTTTGTAAACTACTTTTTCATTTCAAAACAGAATTCACAACCATCTTTCAGTAATGATAATATAGCTAAATATGTGGGAATGCTTTACTTCTGTTGGGTCATATTTTGATTTCTTATCTGTCAGCCTACCTCATAGGTAGATTGGTCACACAGGAGCCCTGGGTCAAACAGGAACAGTAGCTGTGTTTCATATACCATTAAAATTTTATGGATTTTCAGTTTCCTGTTGTTCTGGACTCTATTTTGTATTTGGATTTTTAAGTCACCTTTATACGAGTCATGCTACCCATAAGGAAATTAGCTTTGTATCTCCAGTGTAAATAGAATAGCAGTAATATGACTCTCACGTATCTTTCACAGCTTCTGGAACCTGGAAAATGTTCAGTTTTTACACAAGTTACTATGATTTGCAGTGTTCCTAAATCATAAGCAAAATAAAGTGGCTGAACATCAGATTATTCTAAGGCTGTCAATATGTAGTTCTCAGTTATTGAAAATATCTACACGAACCTGCTTCATGACAAGTAACCCATCTCAATCATTCAGTATCAAGAACAAACACACAATTGTCTAGCAGCACATACACTCAGAAACAAAAATAAAATAAACAATTGAAGAAAGAAAGGAAACTCAGAGATAAACAGTGAAAACAATATTGTAACCTATGAAGAGTAATAATAATTATAGTTATATTAACATAGGGAAGAGTTTGTCTTGAGGTCTGTAGAAATATCTGTAAATGCTCAAGCTTTCCCATTGAGCCATTTCTATACAAGCCATAAAAACTGATTCCCTCTTTAAAAGTTTTTATAAGATCCATTGTTATCCATAGTGCAATTATTTTGAGGTATCCAAAGTTGTATTAGACCTCCTCATATATGCTCTCAAAGTCTGCTGTAACTGTGCTAATTTATTTTGACTAATACTTCCTTATAATGTTCAGTTGAATATCTTTATATACTACCCTATCTGTATCATTTTGTTATTCTGTCTTAACTAGGCAGACAGGGCAAAATAAAAAGACATATAACAAGGAAAACAGGCACAAATGCCCCACTGCAATCTTCAGTAAAGCATATGTGTTCAATTAATGCAATCATGCATCTCTGCTTCTTTTATTTCTGCTTATATAATTTGTTTTATTTTTGCAGTACATGACAATGTCATATAATGGAAAAGGGATCTACTTTAAAAAAAAACAATGATCAGAACACTGATGTTCATTTTCACGCAACTGAAAATATTGAAACCTGACATATCCAAACACCAAAGCTTTCCTAGGGCAAGTAAACACTTGCCCAACATCCCCTTATCTCCACTGTAGTGTAATCCCAGAGTTGGTATATATAGTTAGGGGAGGCTGTGGTGATGCAGCCTCCCCACATTGGTGAGCATGGGGGGGTGTAGCCCCCCCCCCCCCATCTGGGTGGGTTTTAATTACTTTGGTGTATATTTAGTTTAGGTTTGGGCAAGTGTTTACTTACCCTGGGAAAGCTTCAGCATTTGGGTATGTCAGGTTTCAGTATTTTCAGTCTCGCAAAAATGAACATCGGTGTTCTGATCATCAGTTTTTTAAAGTAGATCGATGGAAAAGACATTAGATGTTGATTGGCTGTTTTTCATATTAAACCACCTTTGTGATGTTAACTGCACGCTGGCCACAAACCCATATCTCCCAACTTGTTATGAACAGTAGCCTCACAGGGAAATAGTGGAATGAGGTGGGAGGGAAGATTTGTATTTCAGGCAGTGCAAAGTAGGATAGGAATGGGCAAAGTTTTAGGGTTAGGGAGAAAATGGGGAATTTAGTTTAGCGTAATGAGGAAGGAGCTTTTAGTTTGCAGGAGAGGAGTTTGGGGTTGGGGATTGCCAGTGGAGTTTTAGGTTTAAGGAGTGATTGGAGCCTTTATGAAGGGGTATAGAGTTTTACACTTAGGGAAAGATTGGAGACTTAAAAGTTAATGGAGGAGCAGAATTTTAAGCTTTGGGAGTGACTCAGGAGTTTAAGGTTAGGAACTGGGAAGGAAATACAGTTAGGGTTAGGGAACCAAGTGGAAGTTTTATGGTTAGAGTTAGGACTGTGGTACGACTATGCAGTTCAATAGAAATGGGAAGTGGGATGCTAAATATATCAGTAGACTTGGGCTAGTGCGACCTGACATTTAGTACAAGTGACACCATCTCAGCTGTTAAACTGAGCACATTGAAGCAAATTTATGTTGAAGCAAACTCTGTTACTTTATTAAATGTTGACATAAATTACAGAGATATTTAAAAACTACCCATGATTTTGATACTTTACTACCCATGATTTTGATACTCCCTCCATTATATTTGGATTTTCCCAGAATTCTTCAGTAAAGAAGTGGAGAGGTATGCTGCTCTTTGTTTGACAGCTCTCAGTAAGTGCTTTACCAGCTCTCAAAACCAGTAAACACTTTCACTCCAATGCTTTCTGTTTTTTTTGTAACCAGTAGTATATAGAGAAGATAATACTCCAAGTACTACAAATAATTATAACCAAGTCACCGATCATAGCCTCTTATGTGTTCCTGACATGTACTGAAAACATATTAAGATCAATATGATTACAGAACCAGTTATAATCCTCTCTATCACATGTGGCACTTTAATCATAATATTCTGTATCATCTTTGTACAGTAAATTTAACTCACAGTAGATATGAAGTATTAAGTTCTGACTGTAAAATAGCTATATTTTTATCTTGGAATGTGGTATTTTAAAAGTTATTACAACCTGAAGAGTCAGTGGTGTTTAAGCAACATGGTATAACATAGAATCCTACTGAAGTTATTATTCAGTGAAATATTGTAATGTCTACCCTAGTAAATGAATAGAAAATAGCAACATTAGCTTAAATGCTTCTCTCTTGGCAGAAAACAGGCTGAATCATCATTCTGCCCTATGAAATTCCCCTGTCAAATCAAATATCTGTTTAGAAACTTCACAGTAACTACAGGCATTCTTTTGTTATGCACGTTAACTACATTCGTACTGCTATAATCCTGTTGCAGACAGCATTTAGCTTGCTAAGGGTAACTCAGTGTGTGCGTGTATGCGTGTGTGTGTGTGTGTGTGTGTGTGTGTGTGTGTGTGTGTGTGTGTGTGTGTGTGTGTGTGTGTGTGTGTGTGTGTGTGTGTGTGTGTGTGTGTGTGTGTGTGTGTGTATGTGTGCATGTGCGTGTGTGTGTGTGTGTGTGTGTGTGTGTGTGTGTGTGTATGTGTTTTGTGTATGATTGTGTGTGTATGTGTTTGTTTATATATATGCACATTGACACACACACAGACTAACATGAAATTAACTTTTCATTACAGAAGATTGACATCCCCAATGTTTTAGGCATTTGCAGTGTTTGTTTACTACAAGATAAACTAAGTTTCTCTTTGAATACATAAAGCATTCCAGTATTCTTAAAAAAACAGTAATAAATGCACTGTGCATGAGGCTATACTGATTAATTTTAACAAAGCACTTATCAAGTTAGTGGGAATAAATTAATTAATCAAAGCCTTCAGGCCCTGATTATTTGCTCATCCTTCTAGCATGACAGTAAGTATTGCCATAGCAACACAAAGTGTACTTATAATTACAGTTTCATGTGTAAAATGTTCAGCTACCAGAGGAGACTGCTTTTGGAAATATGGTACACAGTAGCTGTCTGAGCACCTGGAACCTACAAATTAGAAGGTCTTACATAATCCATTCCAAAGGAACTTTAATACGCTTTTGTAAGCTGATGTTAAATTTATTTACCTAAAGGGAAGGGGATCTCTTGCCACCGCACAGCATGTCTAAGTAGGTACCGCAGGCAGTTGAAGGTTGCAATTAATTATTAATTTCAGTAATACAAATTATTGCTCTGAATAGTACTAGGTTATATATTTTGTAGTAAAACATAAATCTGTTTCTGACATCTGATAATATATCATTTGTATCTATCATATTGTAGGTGCACTGTGCTACAATTTGCAGCCTGTTACTTTTATCTGTTTAACATTCGTTACCCTGAAGTAATATTGCATGACTTTGCATCTGTTATGTCTGTACTTCATAAAGAAACAAAATTTCTACTCTGTAAAGTTTCCGGAGATGAAAAGTGAAAGACGGAATAAATTTCCCATCAACTTCTCGCAACACATCAAAAGTGGCATCCATACCAGGTGAATTTATGGGTAAATCTGCAAAACTGCATACATACTGTGGGCACCTTTCTCTATCAGTGACCACCATTCATGTGAAATATTTTAACTCTGTTATTTGTTTCTTGGCAACATTCTATCAGAAGAGTTTATCTACCCACACCATTTGCATATATGCTTTGGTATATTCTTGGATACTAATATATGAAGAGTATGTTGGAAAGTCTCATTGAAGACCATTATTTAATACATATAAAGATGATTATTCTGCAAAATGACATAAATATTTGATTACTAAGAGTACAGGATAATATAGAGGATTATGATGTGGTTTCCAGTCATGACTAGTATATTAAATGTTTGAGACAGGAATGCTAAGAAAGTTACCTCAAGAGCAAAGCTTGAGCATTAAACCATGACATCATTGTTGACAACACAGCTGGTTATGATTGGGAGATGATCATAATTCTTTGTAGTGCATGGAAATTTATCTTATCCATGTACTACCAGTTACAGAAAAAACAAAGTGCTTAAGTGCAAAAGGTTTGTTGGTTGTTAAAGCCTTTGAAAAATCAGAAAAATGTATTGTTGGTGTCAAACAGACAACAGACAGTAATGAAGCAAAGCAACCCTCTGAATTAAAATGAGCTTTAAATGCTGTTAGACACTTTCTTCTGACACACTTTATTTTTCAAGTGCGGCAGAGTAAAATTCTAACAGCTTTTAAAAGCTGTTTTTCCGCCACTGTTCTTCTCTGACCACCAACGTTAATAAAATGAGACCCAATCATAAGAGCTTTGAGGGGTGCGTCAGAAACGTTTGCTCTGGTCTGGCACTAGATGAAAATGGTTTCTTTTTCTGCATTACTGGAATGTAATCTCAGTACTCCGAGCACCACAACATTCCACATCATTTCAATTCGGTAATACAAATCTATTTCAAAAACAGACATCATAAAACAAACTGTGTCAATCGTAATGGCATTCACTGTTTTTTTAAAGAAATGCCATATGGTAGCATTAAATATCCTTGAAAAATTAAAACGATTGCTCTTTTTTGTCTTGAAGTTTTGTTAACATAATAATTTTCTTTGGCACATGTACTTACCGTGAAGCACAAGATATAAAAAACTAAGATGCATTTGTTTCATACTGGTAATTGGGTAGACCTCAGTGGTCTACAGGGATTTGTCACTATTGAGTCATGTATATTTAAATGCATAAATTACACCAGACATTTGCTAAACAAAGTTAATATACTGAGCATAAACAATATATTTACAAGACTATTGGTTTATTTTATAGTTTATAGGTTATCTTTCATGTCAGATAGACACTTAGATTACTTGTGTGAAACACAGTCTGAAAATAAATCATCCACAAGCATAAACTCACACTTATTTTCTACAAGTCCAGATGGTATCTTATTTGCAATTTATTTAAGGACAGCTCATCAGCGGCGGATGTCTGGACCCAGACTACATGCTGACAATCACTGCATACCAGATTAATTCCTAAAAGTGATAGTGTTCTATTAAACATTACTCTCAGCTCACAGTGTGCGTGTTGTTAAAGTAATATTGTCCGCGACTTTCAGCGGCATGTTACTGATGCTGCAACCATTTTTACTGCTTCAGAAGCTGCTTAATGAAAGGCACTGCCTATCTCTTTATAGCTAAAGGCTAATGCAGTATGCTGTTAATTCTCTCACACAACCACCAGACCAGGTCAAGAGGAAGCATATGTTTTCAATCTGGGAAGAATTCAGGTAAGGATTCAGCACAGTACAGCAAGACACAGCAGATCAGGCATGCACTGATAATTATGTGTTACTTGATGCTTTGCAATACCTGCCATGAGGCTGCACTATTACAAAAAAGATAAATGTCACCATTACTACATGCTGGCACTATGATTCAATACCAAATAGATGCTGGAACATAAGTGCTCAGTTTTTGATGGCACAGGATCATAGGATCATATGATCATAAGAAGTTACTAGGCTATTGGCCCTGAGGCCCTTATATGCCTAGCCAAGAGTTTAGCCCATATTTAGACAAGTCAGCACCCAAATCCCCTGTCCAGCAGGGACACAGGTGGAATCCCAGGGATGTATTTTTTGTTTCCCATCCAGTTATCCAGGTTGCGCTTAAAAAGGGATAATGAGGTACTCTGCTTGACCTGGAGAGGGAGTCTATTCCACAAAAGAGGGAGTCTCTGAGACACAAATCTGTCCCACCAACAAGTCCTATTGATGTCACAGATCAAGTTGAGGTCACGTGCGCAGGTTACTGGAGTGGAACTTGACTTGCAGATATGCAGCAGTCTCATCAAGGCGGGGTTTGAGATTGCTTTGTATGCCAGACAGAGGTCACCTCTGAGGAGTCTGTATGAAACTGAGTAGAGGGACAGGGCTTTTAGCCTATCTGTGTAGGCTAGATCTTTGAGGGGCTGGATTCTCCTGGTGAGGAACCTCTGTGGTCTCTCCAGCTGCTGCATGTGCTTTGTGAGGTGCATACCAAAAGGGGCATTGTACTCAGTAATTGGCCTTATAAGGGAAGAATACAGGGATGTTTTGACCTCCTTGTCCGTTGATGAGATACCCTTACTTATGAGGTGGGCCATGTAGAAAGCTTTCCATACAAAGGAAGCAACAGACAAACATGCTTTCCAACCATTTCACTGATCTTCAGGTAGAGCTTGAAAGTCCCCTTGCCATATACAATATGTTCTTGGTTATACAAAATGCTTCCTGTAGTACATTTAATGCAAAATGTGTTTGCCTTCTGAGTCTCTCTATTTAGCATTCTATGTTATTGTTTATAAATGGGTGTAACCAGGTGCCAAGTTCCATTTTTAAATTAGCAGGAAATTGATGGCAAAATTTGTGCCTTATAAGAAATAAAAACTATTTATAAAATTGCATTCTCATTGTCATGTACATCACACTTCTGTATAATAAAACATGAACCAGTGTCTCTTATTCTTTTCTACTAACTTTGACACTGGAGAAGTTTGACAATAATAAAAGCAGTGCGCACATGTGCCAACACAGCTGTTTATGAAGAAGGCATTTTGCTTGAGAAATCCACCAATATCTGTGAGAAAAAAGAAAATACATTTGTTTAACCTGGAGCTGTAGAAAAATGATTTGGTGAATGAAATTAAATATGCTTCTAAATGTAGGTATTTTATTTGGGTAACAAAACTGTGGATCCAGTGAATAGAGAATTTAGCTGAAAAGCTAATGTTAAAATAATAAATTATAACAATGATGGTAAAAAAAAACATAATTTTTATATATTTTGAGTTCTAAGTAAGTATTTAAAGTGCTGTAATAAAGTTGTTTCATTTAACTTTATTTACTTGTGATTTTCCAAAGCAGAGAAGAGAAACAGATTGAAAGAGAGACATAGAGAAAATATTTTTTTCCTGTGTAGGTTTGCAATTTTTTTTTATTTATAGTTGTGATCTAACATATGTAATAAAATCCTTTATTTTGCTTAGAATATGACTCACACCTTTCATGTGATATTACTTGTGTACTACTGAACAAAGAATAACTGATTCTAATATAAAAGCACAGTAAACATGCATTTTCAGCAAACCAAATACTATCATTCTGACAAAACTCCTGAATAAGACAGCACCCCTGCCTATATTGCTTTCATCATCTCATATGCCACCTGCTTGTATCCATCGCATCTTGATACATATATAAACCATCTCTGAGGTTGAAAGGAGAAATCCCAGGAACACCTCAAAATCAATCTACTTGGACAACACCCAGCAGTCACACACCAGTTATTTCATGTAAGGTCATCAGTCACTAGTGTTTAATGAACAAGCCTGGCTTCCAACTTGGAGTCATCTATACTCTTCAATAACACAGCAGTAACTGAAAAACAAGCTAGAAATGCATGACCTCTGACATGTACTCTAACTAATGTCATATGTGCTACTTAAAATGATATTACCTTATGCAACGCCCCTCTCCATTTAAGTTAATACATAGTTTAATAGATACTGTAAGCTACTCTAAGTATATTATATGAACAGTAAATGAAATGTAAATCATGCACACTGTAAAACATTAGAAAACATTCTGACACTACACGTATATTCCTTAAATGTATAGCAACTACATGGAAAGTCTGCAGTCTCTGTTGATAGATGAAGTCATAGACAGTTCTGTGGGAACTTCAGGTAAGGCCTCCTAGTAACGTAGTTCAGTACCATCAGGATGCTCAAATTGACTAGTGATGGGCACTAGCCCATAACCAGGATAACTGTCTGTCTGTCTGTATCAGTTCATGGTTTGAATTGCCCATATTTGGTACTCTCACTGATCCTTCATTATTTTGAGTTCAGCCCTGTCTAATGCATATGTGTTTATATCTGACTTTCTGTCCATCTCTGATTCCTGTGATGCAGTTCCATGGTGTATTGGCCTGATTGAAACCAATCACTTTTTGCTGCTCTGACTTCTTTCAGATGAATTTTGCATTCTGACAGCTTATTGCAGCTTCATTTCTTCACTATTTTAGTTTCTCTCTCATAACATAATTTTGCGTATGCTCTTCTTTTTTCCTAGCTAGGCAATAACACTGATAATGTGAGTGACTTTGTTTTCATTCACAAACAGTGCTGACAATAACCGATGTAGTTGTAATTGAGTACTTACATACTCAAGTGGTGCTAGCACATTTATTATGTTTCCGACAGTTTGTATATCTCTCTCAATACATCAGAAACCTTGAAGAAGTAATGATATTCTAAAAATATCAGTCCTGTGAAAAAAGTCCTAACTCCTAAATGACAAACATTAGGCCATTATTGGATTGTACGATGTTTAGTATTTAATGACATAAGAAATTCCTTTGAACATGTCATGACTTATTGTGAAGCTGTATTAGGTAACCCGATAACTTCTGTATGCTTTGAATAACAGAACAAATGAAGTACTGGCTTTCTGAAGTGAAGCAAATCAACAGCTAATCTATGCCATAACATGCCTGGTATTTCATAAGGCATCAATGTCTTTGCCATTACTGGCATGAAGCATATTTACATATTTGCCAGTTTTCTATCATAAGCTTTATTTGATGTGATACATCAAGCCAAAACATATGTCATGTGCACTAACCAATGATGTGCTTCATGAATTCTTTTTCACCATTTGTTATGCAGTTTGTTTAGTAGAATCACTTTATTGGATTTGTAGAATAATTCTTGCAATACTTAAATTTAATGATGCATGGTATGATGGAGAGTGGAACTCCTTTTCTTCTCATCTAGCAGTCCAAAGAGTACTTACTATGCTTTTCAACGTGTATATTGTTATGTTTTGTTCAGCAATTTGGAAAAAGTCTTGTAACCTTGCATCTGACATTGGAGGGTTAAGAGACAGATTGATATCACTTGTAGGTCATGATCCACAGATTTATTTTCATTCTTTAAACAGGCTTCAGCAGAGTATCAGCAATGTTCATTTCCTTACCAAAGTTATACCTGTCAGATCAGACTTTTATAATAGAGCAGTATCCTCTGCAACAGAAACATTCACCACAATACAGGTACCTTATACAGGGATAGAACTGATTTAACAGAGCTGCATAAATAACACAATTTATGTCATCAGTATACAACAGCCAAGAGCTTTTTCCCTGTCTCACCGTAAAGAATCTGTCAGTCAGCCATTGTTCAGAAGCCAGAAATAATAGGTTATCCTTGTTGAGAAAGTACCACTACCCTACTATCTGATTGTCTAGCATCAATCTACAATACAACTGACTTCATGGTACCATAGTATTAGACATTCATACACCAGTTTTTAGAAATAATGGCTGTACCCAGTGCCTTGACATGCCCTTCTAAAGTAACTTCTTTATGGAATGAACACATCAAAGAAGTTTGAAATGAACTTGGAGATGTACTGCATTATGGTCAAAAATCTAGAAGTGAATGTTTATCAGGAGGTTGTTTCAGCTGGGAAATGGTCCTCATCATTTCAGAGCCAGGCTAAATGCCTTGGCCAATTAAGCCACGTCCTGCATACTTCAGTTTCATCTTATCTGGTTTATATACACAGCTTCAGGTGTCTCTGTTTGGCTTCACATTATCATGTCTGCATTTATTAAGCAGCCATTTCAGTTTTATTCAGAGCTATAACAAAGTGAGGACAGGAGGGCAGCAACCAGGAGTGTCAAGTTCTAAGGGATGGAGAGCCATATATGCCAAAAAGAAAACCATTTGAGAGCTTATAAACCATCAACTAGTTCTTTTCTTTAAAAGGCTGCAGTTAGAATTACATAATGTAGCATTCTCAGAACTTGTTGCTACATCTGAAAAAAGGATAAAAATTTGCAAGCTGTCAGTATGTGATCACGTATAAAGGTTGGGATGAAGGTCACCAAACAGATTTAATGTACAGTGTTAAAAAACCTTCCTTAATACAGCTCTGTTCATAACATTTTATTAATTTAATTAACTCTACACCAGGATATAATCAATAATAAATATTCCCAATTTTCAAATGTTCTGTGGTCTGTGCCTCTGAACACATCCGATAACAAAGAAACTCCAGATGACAGCTGCAGGAATCTGTACCTTCCCAATGTGCATGGTTTTAAAATGTCTGGGTCTACCTTAATCTGCCGGAAGCCCTAATTTGCATTAATTACTGTAAAATACTTAGCTGCTTGGGTCATTGAAATGTTTCATCAAGTTTCCTTTATTTAAGTGTTATGAGTCAACCAGATTTTATCTGGCTTGACTATAGTCCCCATGTTGTTGACCCATGGCATTGTACCAGTTTATTAGCAATGACCCTTATTTCTTCTATAAATTTCAGTTTTTCAGAAATCTTAACACTGTCAGCACTTATCAGAGAGCATGATTAACTGGAGTTACTTCTGGATTATCATTGAAGTTATACTGTCCTAATATGCAACCATCACATGCAAATAATCCAGCATTGTTTCCTAAAATGTTACAAAAAAAAAAAAAACACTTGTGTTCATAGTTACGTTTGTACTTGACTTTCCTGCATCATGGCAGACTGCATTTTGCTAATTCTGCTTAACAGACTGTACTCCAGGAATATGTGAATCAGCTAATTGCAAATATGTGAACTGTTGCCTATTTGGTGTGGTAAATCATGCCCTACCCAACTGTTTACCCAGTCATGTGAACTGACCACTTTATGGTCATGTAAATTATTGTCCTTGAAGGTCTGCAACAATTTATCTTGAAGGACAGCACCTAGTGATTAAAAATGCACATTACCAATTTGTTTATTCATTCCCAGTTGTTCACATATCAATCCAATATATTTATTTGTTGCTATGGTTTCAGCCTTAAGAGCATATGATAAAAGTGGTCTATATAAAATATTTGTCATGCACAGATAATGTACACATTATACACCTGTAGAACAGAGTTATAGTGACTGACTTTCCAGGATTCTACTCTCTGTACTCTGAGGTCAATGCTGTATGCTGTCTTACCAACAGTAGAAATATCTTGAGTTTGACTTATGCTAATTCACACTAAATATTCACACTAAATATTCACATATTCATTTTTTCATGAGGAGGTAGTAATATTGTTCTGTTCTACAAGCTTTACGAGTCTGCCAAGGTTGCAATTACAGGAAATTCTTCAAAAGTCAACTGTATCAGACTAGTATATGGTAGTTCTTGCTAAATGTTTTCTATTTAATGGATGGATATCAAGAGTTATATGATTTCTGTATAATTGCCCTTAAACACTCTTAACATGTTGATTATTACATTTACAGAAAACATATTCTTCTGCAGAGGGAATTTCAGATAAATAGTAGGAGAGTGTCAGAAAAAGACTCACTGCAAGCTAACTGGGGCCACACTTGGCTCTGGGTGAAACATAGCTGCGGCTGTCTAACCCAGACTTGTAAATTAGTCAGTACTTGAAAAAAGGCAAAATTATACAAAAAACAAATCACTGTGACATTTCTCTCAATGTCAATGAAAGATATTTTCCTAATTTTAATCCTGAGTTTAAGTAACATTTAGTTTCAGTGCCAAGAAAGGGCTATATTATTTGCTGATAAGATCAAGGGGTGTCATGGAATAGATTAACAGTGGTAATATTTGGCTGTTTTTTTAACTAAATTCCTGCTTTAATTTGGTGTGGCAGTCCTATCTCTTTCACTACCATATTTATCAGCCATGTTGTGGTCTTTGTCTAGAAGATTCTGACATGAACCTTTCAAGGTAATGTTGTTCAAATCTTTCCAGTCTCTGACAGGGATTAATTATCTATGAAACACTAGACCCTGACTAGTGTGTGTGTGTGTGTGTGTGTGTGTGTGTGTGTGTGTGTGTGTGTGTGTGTGTATGTGTGTGTGTACACCAAAACAATTATATTCACAGCATCATTGCTATATTTCTACTGCAAAACAATTACATGTTCCATTGTTGTCTATTGACTTCCACAGCTGTGTTTCCTCAGCCAGAAACAGTAGATTATGCAAGTTGTTTTTTTACATGCAACATCACTCTTTCTGAACTTGCAGCTTCAGTTGATGGCTTAGCAGTGAATCTTTTAAGACTCAGATGTAGAACTCTCAAGACGAGCGTTCAAAATGCATTTAGTTAAGATATTACATTGTACTATCATATGAAGCTTAAATGTGAAAATGTTCCCATTTATTGTCAACTTTTTAGCCCAGTAGCGTCTATGCTGGCAGCACTGCTAAGATTGCATCAACCTTGAAGGATCTGTATATACTTCACGTGCATAAATTACATTTACAAGCATATCTCAGTTTGACTATGAAATTATTAAATCGATGACTGAAAGAAAAGCACTTGTTTTGTATGAATCACTTGCAGCGTTGTCGCCTCACAGTAAGACGCTGTCCAGTTTGATTCTCAACTAGAGCGTCTTCTGCATGGAGACATGCGTGAATGGGTGTATCTTCGTTGAAGGCTGTGCGTCAGGGCTGGTAACTCGGCACGTACAAATCAACTACCAATCATTAGCGGACCGGAGTTCCGCTGTGGTGAGCCCTAACCAGGAAAAGCCGAAAGACACAATAACAACTTGCAAAACATTTTCCAATCTTTCTGTTCCCTTGAGAAGAAATGGTTATGACTTCATGGACTATCATGAACAAAATGGAAACTAAAAAACTGCATGCTTCTCATTGTTTGCTCTGTCATCATGGTCATATGAACTATTGTTTGCCTTTGCAACCACATGGTTCATGCAGTCATAGGTCTGCAGGCATTTAGTATGCTTGCAGTCAAAGTGACCCTCAAAAAGCCTATACAAGTAAAGCCCAATCATAGTTATTTTAACTATTTTAGTGGATTTCTGCTTCACTTTAATTTTACTTATCCAGAAGCTGAACTCATTCTTTATTTCAGTGTTGTTTAGTTCTGCTGCTTAACTTACATTGGCAATTTTATCTTAAGTTACTTCAGATTCTAACAATAGTTTGCTTCTCCCTCTTTCTCATTTTCATACAACAGCAATTGTATTTCTCAGCAATGAACAATGCGGCTCTCTGAAAGCATGGTCTTAAGTGTGTCCTACTGTTAAGTCATATAGGTGTTGGTAGACACCTGTCAGACTTCATTTCTAGTACAAAACAAATAGGAATATAACAGATTATTATTATTATTGTTTTGATTATTATGATTATTGTTTTTATCACAGTACTCTTAAACTCGCTTAAAATTGCTTTAATAACCAAATCCACATATTAGAGGGGAAATAGATGAACCATAAAATTGATGGTGGCTTAAAGACTGGCTCTTCAAGCCAGCAGACAGATTTAGTGCTTGTATACATATTGTCTAAGAATTGAGCTGTTTGAGATGATAAACATTGGAAATTAATCTTCAATTGCAAGCTTTAGGGAGACAAATGCTTAATGTAAGTTCATGATTTTATAGGATTAGTTGTTTTCGGACCAAGATAAGGCTGTGCATGTACAATGGGATGACATGCACAGGGTTTTTTGATTTACCGATATCATTTTCTAAATCTTCAGGACTAATAAATGAGTATCATCATATACTTCTAAAATGAAAATAATTATATCAATGGAATCGTTAGTAATAAGTGCCTTAGAGAGCCAGTTACAAAAATAATGCCTATATACTGGTTATTCCAGAAAATGTAGCACACCGTGTTGTGCAGATACCCAGGTCATCATAAATATGCAGTTCCTGCTGACTTTGCAAACAGATATATAGTGGGTTGTTCCACAAGTTATATAAAGCCACTTTGACGAGTATTAATGACCCTGCATTCTTTGAAAGCAAAGGAGTAAGAGATTAGGAATAGCAAGTACTATGGGTAGCTTCTTGAAACAATTACCAATTGAAACCCTAAAGAAATTTTCTAAAGATGAATTTTTACAGTGTGAATAAATGTTAGCAAAGCAGTGTCTTGGTGAGGTGAAGCTTCAGGAACATCACATACCTACCCTAATAAAAGTGCCCTGCTTGCAGCAAGGTCAGAAAATGCCTTTTCACTCCCTGGAGGATAGAAACCAAGCGTTTATTAGACAACGTTGAGAACAGATGCCAAGAACCTGATCTGTATCAACAGTTTTGAAGACCCTTGGCTGGGAGTTTGAGTAGGAAGCCAATTAATGGTCTTGTCACTGTAGTCCCCACACATCAGATTACAACTCCAGAGAGAAGCAGAGCAAAAGTTTAGAAACACTTCTTTGATACAGTGTAACTGATTCAGGTATAGATGCTACTTCTAAGGATGGCTGTGTTAAAAATGTAGATGTTTGACATAAAAACAGATGCAGAAAAAGTAGGTCCCACATTCATAGAAAACCATAGGTCTTTGGTTCAATACAAAGGATAACCCCCAGGAAAGGTGATTAAGTGGTTGTTCCTCAGGCATATCTTCATCATAGAAGACCCTATAGGCAGATGTTTTCCTGGAACGCCTTTGAGTGGCCCGATGAGACAGGAATGAAACATAGAAACACAAGTTTAACTAATGTTATAATGCACACAGCATACCTCAAGGCAAAAAATGGTCTTCTTGTTGTTATGTCTTGACTGCATTTTTCAGATGAGCAGTACTCTATGAGTTGTTACTCACTTCTTTAACATTTGCTTTGTGTAAAACAAAATAAAATAAATGTGGCTCCTAGACAGGTGGTGAGCCAAGCAAATAGAGCTGCTTATACTCTCCATAATCTGAGCTACTTTTGGTCAGGCAGATATACTCTAGTCAGATTACAAAGGGAAGCAATTCTAAGTTTTTTCCCATGTTCATATTGTTTTACTAAGAATTTGTGCCATGTTATTGAATCAAAGATGTGCCTATTAATTGTATTATTCAAATAAGTACTAGGGGAGAGAAATGTTACTATATATACTTAAAGGAATGATACGGGGGCTGTAAAGAATAGATAGATAGATAGATAGATAGATAGATAGATAGATAGATAGATAGATAGATAGATAGAAAGATAGCTATTTATAACTGTTTAAATGGTGATCACCGTACACCACGGACCAGTATATTTACAGTTTTCCTCACTGCAGTACGATCTCAGAGTTGGTATATTTAAGTAGCAGGACGTGTGGGGGGGGGGGTGTAGGAGCCTTGCCTCCCTCCCCTGCAAAAATGTAAAAAAAAAAAGATTTTTTTTATTTATATTTTTTTATTCATTTACATTTCGAAGTTTTGAAACTTTTAAATTTAGCAGTAGACCCCCTCCCACACACACACATATATATCTACACACATATATATATATAGATATAGATATATATATATATATATATATAGATATAGATATATATATAGATATATATATATATATATGTGTGTGTGTGTGTGTGTGTGTGTGTATATATATAGATATATATATATATATATATATATATATATATATATATATATGTATATGTATATATAGATATAGATATAGATATAGATATAGATATGTATTATTTTTAGCCACTCACTTCAGTAAAATTATATAAAGATATATAGTTTAGAATGCCTCCTTTTCCTATCAGAGACCCCCACTTCAGATGATAAAATGCACATAGAATACATGTAGCAGCCTTTAAAAGTTGGGCTTTGATTTTCATTGTGATTTAGAGACAAAAGAAGGGCCAAGTATTCACTAGAAAAGAATGAACTAAATGACTGGATACATTTTTTGTCACTGTGAGTTCTCATAGCCTCCCAAAGCAATGGAGTTCAACAGAATGAAGCTTGAGATGTCAGATAAGGAATGAGGAGAACTTTGTTTTTTAGAAAAAAGCTGTCAGAATGATGACATTATTGTTTTGCTTTTCCTTTCACTTTTCACTTCCCATGACATTGTATTGGCCAGTAGGAAGAAGCAATTTATAGTATAAAAACATTTTGGGGGTTAAAACATATAAATCATGTTAAAAAGTAGCAACATTTTTATAATATCAATAAGATAGATGTGAGAATAACAGAAACTCAGAGATTTGGTGCTGTTTTGGTAAATGTAGTTAAGAGTGATAAAACATTAGAAGAAACTTAGAATTTTACTCAAACAGTTGCAAATCATAAATCATGGGAGTTAAAAGTCTGGGTTGCTATCATACTCAAGAAAGGAATAGTAAAATAGTTAGTTAAGTAAAGCTGTTCTGAAGTGGGAAATATGGATAGGGCACATTTTGGTAAATAGTAGAAATATAGAAAATATTTATACATCATGGAATGATGACCCAATGATTTAATAACCACTATTGGAGCAAGTAAAGATAAACACAGCATTTTTAATTATTGGAGGATATTTCAAGGTTACTTTAAAATGCGATGTGGATAGACTGTATAGTAAAAAAGCTTCACATCAGAAAAATGTATAGTCTAAAATAAAATATGTTAGAGGTGGACTAATTTGATCCTAGAAGAAGATGACATGATATAATACTTTTTTCTGAGATAATAAGAAGACCATCGTTATGTGGGTTTAGAAAATGTAGTATAATATTTTAGTATAATATTTTACTGGCTCATTTGTTTTGTGTTTATAGACAATGTGTTTTCAGCAATACATCAGGCAGAAAATTTATTCAAGGCAACCTTTGTCACTGCCATGAGAATCCCCTCCCTTTAGCAGATCAAATCACCATATGGGCACACAGATGTTATGCTTCTCCCAACATTAGAAAGGAGTTAATATTGCAAGTCTGTTTTTATTTTTATTTATTTATTATTTATTTATTACTTATTTATTTTATATTTGGATGGCGCAGTGGTGCAGCAGTAGCATTGTCGCATCACAGCAAGAGGTTCTCTGGTTTGATTCTCAGCTGGGGTGCCTTCTGTGAGGAGTCTGCATGTCCTCTTTGCGTTTGTGTGGGTTTCCTCCGGGTGCTCCAGTTTCCTCCCATGTTACAAAGACATGCGTCTGGAGTGTTTCTCCCCGGGCCTCCACTGAAAATTGGCTTTGTTCCAAGTCGGACTTTCCCGGTTAACAAATGTTAAATAAATAATATTTTAAAAAAATATTTAAAAAGTATCACTTTAAGCTGTTGTATTTCAGTCAAAAAAGCTGCATTCCTTTCTTCTGTTGGGAAAAACAATTAAGGCAGAGCACATTCATGTAGCTTTCAAAATTCAATTTGTGACAAATTATTTTTCTGTCCTCTAGAACCACCAGTGTGGAGTTATTTTCTGTGTTTTTCAGCAATAGAACAGTCAATTAAAGTGCAGCTTTATAATGTTTTAGATGGGAGTTATTTTTACAAGAATAACAGAAAAAGTGCTTTCTTTCAGTAAAACTTGGGGAATATCAGAAAGTTAAGTTCACAGTTGCAATATTCCTTTATACAGAGTGTTTCCAAAGCAAAATAGTGCTTGCATTCATCAGTAGTACCAAAAGGTTTTACCACATAGGCAGAGTAACTTCTCGTACCACCTATTCCTTTCAGACTTCAGGGTATCCTCTCAAACATTTTTACATCTCCATCAAAACTCCTCATTAACCCAGAGTTCAGGGAATTAGTCCATAGATAGTGGTCATTAAATTCCACAGGATGTACCTTCTCAATGGTTGTTATTCAGACCAGCCACATAGGTTGACTACCTGCTCTCTACTTCCCCTCCCCAGCACAAACCACAGCTGTAATACCACCACCAGCAGTCCTTTCTGCAGACTCAGCAGTCAGTATTCTATAGCAGAAATAAGGGCTGCCATTTGTCTAATCATGGCCCAGTAAATTTGAGTATATCATTGACATTAAGGGCTGATTTGGGGTAGACTGTAAGTGACAGAAAAAAACATAAGCAGGAAATTTCTAGTAATATACAAGGAAAGAAGGGAGTTCTGCTGATACTGAGATGGGTTAAAGGCTATGCACAAGTCATTGCTGTGCATAGCTAATGTAATATGAAAAAGTTGATCAAATCAGATTAAGTCCAGTTTGGGGATATTCAAAAAGTCATACATCAGCAAACAAAAGCTTCTTCAGATATGAATCAGAAAAATAATTCATTCTAAAAGGTCAGTTGAAAGAAATTATTTTGTCATCCATTGAGATTGTGAGAATTATGCACGGTTAATGTTAGTGAGTAAGTGGCAACTCTTATCCAAAATATGTCGAATAGTGTTTAAAGATAAAATAAAGCAAATTGTAGCAGATATGCATAAGGAAAATGATGTTATATTGTGGATATTCAAGAATGATATCTCAAGAGTTAAGATGTAATTTTGTTAGTTAGACTGAGAGTGCACAGTAGACATCAGAAATGGGAGCAAAGGTGTGTTTAACTCTTGAGAATAATCAAGTATTGTATGCAAGTATATGTGCTGCATATATAAGATAGGTCAGCTAACTGACACTGCTCTGGTGGCATACAGGGATAAAGCCCTGACTATGGCCCAGCCTACCTAAGTTCAGTTAGTGGCTCTGGTGGCATACAGGGATACAACCCTGACTACGTCCCAGCCAACCTCAGTTCAGTTAGTGGCTCAGTGGCATACAGGGATAAAGCCTTGACTATGGCCCAGCCAACCTTGGTTCAGTTAGTGGCTCAGTGGCATACAGGGTTAAAGCCCTGACTATGGCCCAGCCAACCTTGGTTCAGTTAGTGGCTCAGTGGCATACAGTGATAAAGCCCTGACTATGGCCTAGCCAACCTTGGTTCAGTTAGTGGCTCAGTGGCATACAGGGATAAAGCCCTGACTATGGCCCAGCCAACTTTGGTTCAGTTAGTGGCTCTGGTGGCATACAGGGATAAAGTCCTGACTATAGCCCAGCCAACCTCAGTTAAGTTAGTGGCTCAATAGCATACAGGATTAAAGCCATGACTATGGCCCAGCCAACCTTGGTTCACTTAGTGACTCGGGTAACTGGAGGGGGAGCATGGAAGAGATGTGAGTGCCAGTCTCAGATAGGAGGACACCTGATATGCTCCCTAATGGGAAGTTATACACACACACACACACACACACACACACACACACACACACACACACACACACACTTTAAAGTATGAACAATGAGCACAAGAAGAAATTGCAGATAAAACATTCCTCTTACTTTCACAGTTAATCATTACAAACCTTAACATATACGCCTGACAATTCAAAATGCTGAAAAGTTGTACAAGCATACACTTTTTCCCATACTTAACAATAATCTTCCCATCCTTATCAGAAAAATTAGGATAGGAATAAACTAGGTGTTTAGCAGTAGAAAGATTAACTAAAGCTGTAGCTGCTGGATCAGGTTTGAGAAGAGTGTATAAAAACTTAAAAAAATTAAGGAACTTTATACATCTTATCTGCCTTTTTAGGAGCACCTGGCTGGCTGTCAGGAAAATTGCAGACAGTAACACCTACATCCTTCACAGCTGACAGAACTGGAGGAATCGGTGCATGTTTTGGAAATTCCATCTGTAACAGCTCATACTATTTTGAGGGACTGAGAAAACTCAGTCTTCTCCCCCCTGAAAACATTGGCACATTCTGGAATTAGTCAGAAACTGAGTCTGAATGAGAAATTTGAGAAGAAGCCCCTGTTTCTGTCCCTTCATCCTGCTGTCCAGATTCCGAATCTTGCATCACTACAGGAAAGGCGATATCCCTCTTTCTTTAACCATAAACCACTTTACAGGACGGAACAGTAGCCTGAATTTAGCCTTGACCCAAACCCAGTAAACTAATCCTGTTTAAGGAAGTTTGAAGAGAAGTAGATACATGCTTAGTTTTCTTTTTTTGACAGGAAAAATGTGGCCAGCAGTGTGATTAATTGCAGCAGCAGCTTCTTCATGAACGAGTACAACATTCTGAAAAAACAGGGAAGCCTTCCCTGTTCCCTCCCCAAGGACCCACTGAGGGAAGCCCAACAGCCACAGAGGATATGGCTAACCCCCTGTCCATAGTGGCTGTAGGTGCTACACCAGAGGGATCTGTGGTAAAAGATGAGGGGTCTGAGGTACAACTCATCAACAATTGATCTCCACTGCAGAGTGGGCTGTGATGGCAAAGGATGTTTTTCTTTTTGTGACTGGAAGAAGGAATGGTCACTGGGCCAACAGATTGTTCCATGATCAAGCCAAAAATGATTCAACTTTCCTGGTGGAGATAAGCAGCAAATGTTGGTAAAAACTAACAGTCTTTAAAAGTCACTTCTTCACAGGCAAACACAGTAAAAACACTATAACACTTTGCTAGCCCAAGAAAGTAAAATAAACACAATGGCTTTCAGTTACTTTAAACAACTTTTAAACTGACAGGAAATAAAAAGACCTCTTCCCATTTAAAAGTACAGCATACTCTCATGACAGCCCATTAAAACACAAACTCCTAGTCTTAAAATAACTTTCTTGAGCAGGAAAATATTAATAATAAAGAACAATTATTGAATGGAAAGCTTTTTTCCTTGAAGGGAACTTATCTGCCCAGCAAAGGAACAGGACAAGCCATTTCCTGATATTTAAAAGCCTCAGACGAGCATACTGTTTGGTGGCAGTAAAGCTCTGAAGGGCTTGACATCTAAACTTGTCTTTTAGTCAGCTCAGTTAGTTTGAACTGCTAGACCATTTGGTGTGTGGAAGGTGCCCTGAAGCTTTGGAAGCTAGCCAGCTATATAGCCATGGCAAGATATAACCCGTATAGCTAAGGCTACTGCAGCAGTGATATATATGTCGAACATTTCGAAAACATTTTTTTTTACTCTTTGCATCATTTGTTGCAGCTTATTCAGTCTGTTTCTCGGCTTTTCCCCATTAGGAGTTGCCAGAGTGAAACTCCGGTCTGCTAATGATTGGCAGTAAATTTTTACAGTGTTGAGTTGCCAGCCCAGCACCTAACCTTCAAAGAAGGCAAACGCACACATGCTTGCACCTACCTGCATGTCTTTAAATTCACTCGACTGCAGGGAGGACACGCAGACTCTGCACAGAAGGCACACAAGCCGAGAATCAAACTGGAGAGCATTTTACTGTGAGGTGACAATGCTAACCGCTGCGCCACCACAGCCTCACGTTGCAAGTGTTGCAGCTTATTCAGTGTGCTCTTTTATTTGTTGTTTCAAAAGTATGGATTCCCACCTTTGTCACCATTTTAACTTATGAGTTTGCTTTATTAGATTATTTTAACATTTTTTTTTATGTCAGAGTTGCTCTACTGATTTCCAAAATCGTCCCATATTTCTAGTGGTACCAGCAATGGTTTTCTCAGTTTTTCTGATGATTAACATTGGTAGCAGCTTTATAACATGAAAGACATGCTTTACAGACATTCATTTAGTGTACTTTTACCAGTTCTTAATAGAATACATATCTTCAGGTAGGACTTCTTATGTTTAGCATCTGTTGATAAAGGTTTCAGAGTTGATGACAAAATACAGACCAAGAGAGATAAGTCAGATACATCCTCTTTTTACTAATATGGTAATAACTGAAAAACAAGACAGGGTTATATCATATCCCATGTGCAAGGTAGCTTTAGGTGTACCATTTTAGGCAACAGTATGCAATTCATAAGTGTCAAATTACTTTAACTGAAAAGCACTGTGTGATCAGAAATCTGTGTTCTTAGACAGATACCATATAAGCAGAACAACATCCGACATATCCAGCAGCTCTGTAGATATAAATTAATTTATCTTTTAATAAGTCCATTTCATAGTACGTGTAAAAAACCTGACCAGAAAATCCAGTAAGGATTTTGTGCATGAGTAATGCACTGTATACCTTTTAAAAAGAAAGTGAAGGACGTATTTATTTATTTATTTATTTATTTTATATTTGTTGACCGGGAAAGTCCGACTGGAACAAGGTCCATTTACAGAGGAGGACTGACTGCACTACTCACATACTTCTCAACCGTCCAGATATTAGCAGAATGTCCAGATTTTTCCCTCATGTTTTTGATCTGTTTCTCATAAAAAATGTGGTTTTCTGGGAAATCACTGGCAAATCATTGAGGACTGAAGTCATAAAATAATGGCAGACATTTGAGTTTCAGACTTCATATCCTTCAGAAAATTCATGCTAATTCAAAACCTGATATTCTATCAACTTTCTAAATTTGTAAGAGCAATTTTTGAAAAGTTTTCCTATATTTAAGCCTTGGTCCCCCCAGTATATGTGTGGCTTTGCCAGATTTCTTGCTGTAAGAGGTTGAGAAATATGCACAAATATTATTTAAAATACACGGTTTTCAAATGCATACATTATATCTATATAAGGCATAGAATAAAGTCACACATGTTATGTGCTACAGACATATGGGGAATGAGATGGCTTTTTCATTAGAGAGTGTTAATCAGGTGCAGGGGAGTAACACAGGGATTTCTCCGGGTTCAGCTAGTGTTTCCATTCTACAGGGTAATGAGGATGATACACTTTGTAGTGAGATGTCACAGCACATTATAGACAGGCAGTGACAAGCCCCGATTAGGCTCCTTTAGCAGACATCTGTCATGCTGTCTTGTCACAAATGACTTTGATTTTATTCATATTCCAATGAGGCCTACAGGAATAACCTCACTATTCTACATTTAGATTTCATATAGGATACATTATTTCAGCAATAATCCATTTGTCATTTTTCACTCAATGTACATTTGTGACTTTGATTTAATGCCTTTTTTGGTTAATTTTCATCTCTGTCTACTTATTTCAGAGAAAAATAAGTCTAATAAAATTGCCGTTTTCTTTTCTTGTATTTGTCTAACTGCAGTTAGACTCATTTTCATCTCAGAATTCTGTGTAACTGATAAGTGACAGTTGCTTCAGAAGACTGCCAAATCATCAAGAAAATAGATTATTTTGTAATCGTTTAAGTAAATTTTATGGTATCTGTTGGTGATTATCTACTAGAATATAAGTAATAACTTAAGGAGGTAGGACGGACAGTATAGTTTAAATTAACTTCTTATGTCCTCATTTTTGTGACTAAGAAAAAAAATTATGTACTGTTTAAAATACCATATTTAATGTCAAATATGTTAGGCCACAGATTTTAAAGGAATAGTTAGCAACAGTTTTGTTGTCTCCTCACAGCAAGAAGTTGTCGCGTTCGATTCTCAGCTAGAGTGTCTTCTGTGTGGAGGCATGCGTGAATGAGCATGCCTTCGTTGAAGGTTGTGGCTGGTAACTCAGCACGTAAAAATCCACTATCAAATATTAGTGGACCGGGGTTCCGCTGTGGCGACCCCTAACGGGGATAAGCCGAAAGACACAACAAGTTAGCAACAGTTTGGTACGTGTTCACACACACACATATACATGCACATACACAGCTATTACATACATCTATACACATTTTATATTAAAAAAAACAGCAACATCAAAGTCAACAGTGTCTTGGAACAACACTGAGACATTCATAGATTCATAGATTTTACCAGGCTAATGACTTGGGTGCCCTTTCTAAGTCTAGCCAACTATTTCCAAAAGAATAATGATGCACTGTATCCAAATAGAGCATTGAGGGCCAGGGATTTATAAGCTACCTCTGTCCATAAGGGACATGTGTGCCAGGCCAGGTGTAAATTTCACATTCACCATCCACTGGTCTAGATTGTGGTTAAACTGGTTAATAGACGAACCCAGTTTCACATGGATGGGAAGCCTGTTGCATAGGATGGGCAGTCTCTGAGACACATATCTGTCTCTTCAGTATGTTCTGTTTAAGTCTCAGACAAAATTCAAGTCACTCAACCTTGTATTTCTGGTACTCTTTAACTTACAAATATGTAAGAGATTCACAAGTGTGGGGTTTTTGGATGCCTTGTAAGCCAGGCATAGATCACCCCTCAACAATCTATAGGAGACTGAGTAGAGGGAAAGAGCTTCAAGGCACTCTGTGTAAGGCAGGTTTGTTATGCCTTCTATTCTTTTTGTAAGGAACCTCTGATGTCGCTGTAGTTGCTCCATATGCTGGTCAGGTACACACTGAATGGAACATTGTAATTGGTCTGATAAGGGCGGAGTACAAAGGGATAATGACCTGCTTGGACCTAGACACCATGCCCTTACATATAAGTTGCACAACGTAAAAGGATTTCCTCACCACTGTGGCCACACGGTGGTCGAAGATAAGGCTACTGTCTACATGCATACCCAGATCCCTAACCACTGGTTTAACTCTTAAGAGCATATTATCAACATGGTAATTAGGTGGGATGGTTAATTTCCCAAAGGGTACTATTATGCATTTCTTAGCACTGAATTTAAGACCATGGCTTTGGCACCAGTTATTAGAGATAGACCTTCTTGAAGAATGCTCGTGTATGCAGGGGAGTCGGTGATAACCCCCAGCTTGCAATCATCTGCAAACTTCGTCAGCCATAAACCTTTACCATTTGTTTCCATTTCAGAGAAATAGATGCCAAAAAAGGAGCAGGTCCAGTAATGAGCCCTGGAGGCTGTTTTCTTTTCTTTATGAATAGTTTGTAAAGAAGCATCTATTCCTTGTATTTAATTTCCAGGTTGATTAGGCAAGTAAACTGTCCACCCATAACATGAGTTATTGTGCACCTCACCCCCGATTTTAATAGTCTGTCCTTATAGTGAGAATAATATGTAGGGGCATGGCCTCTCTACAAATCACAGATGGGGCTTCTACAAAGCATGAAATGTATGTACACAAGCACTTTTATTGTCACTTATTATATCCCAGGTACCAGACATTCAGTAGTGAAATAGTGCATACTACTTCATACTTCACTATGTATGGATTCCAGTTTACTGTTTCTATGTCAAGTTATCTCATAATTTCTTCACTGTTACTTCATGCGTTGTCCATCAAATCTCCATTTACTTCAGTCCCTTACATGATGCACTATTCCTTTCACTGCAAGACTTTATCAAGGATGTCTTTTCATTATAGTATAGGGATTCATGTGATACCAGCATGGACTGGTGCAGAGGGATAAAGCCCTGACTGTGCAAAGGTGAACCACTTTCAGTTAGTGTTGCAGTTGCTGGAGGAGCCAGTCAGAGTGGGTGGATGTAACGGCTGTGACCGCCAGTTTCTGGGCAGCTCTTATTGCTAAGATTGACACCTAATAGCCGCTGTGTGTCTCAGCATGGCATCATACAGGATAAAAGATGTGCACCTAATAAACAATAGATGTGCCTCAGCTGGGACGTATGTACATGCATGGGACTACATCTAGCCAAAGAAAGCACTGAAAGAACATCACACATCCATGGATGCTAACAGGGCTACTTGGTAACTGTAAGCAAGAAAAAAAAATATATTGGCTGCTTGGAAAAGTATGGTCATAGGTTTATAGGTAAGTACTAGACAATCAGTCTGCAGATCATTAAAAGCCCGGCCAATAACCCATATTGAAAAGGTCCCTCCAGCCTCTGAAGGGCAAAACAAGGTAGACTGGTTGGAGAATTTAAGACCACCCATCCGGTTATCTAGGTTTACCTTGAAGGCGAAAAGGATGTGACTCTGCTTGACATGTAATGGAAGTTTATTCCAGAGGTGCAGAATAAATCTGGAATAAAGCATCTACTCTTTTTGATAAGTACCCTCGTTTCCATCCTTCTGAGCTACCACAAATTCAGACAGAGAGGAACTGCAAATTTGAAAGTAGGAGAAAAGTACTAAAAAGAACATAACAACATTTACGTATGTCTGTTTCTTCTTTAGTCCAATGACAGACACTGGGCATGAGACATATGGGCTTTCAGAGATACCTGTGGAGGTTTAAGAGAAGGAAGGATAGCTATAAACCCAAGAGTGCAAATTGAAATTAATATATTCTTTAACTGTTTTTATAACTTTAAACATTTGCTTGTTAAAACTGCATCTGTTCTGTTAATTACTTTATGATAAAGAACAATTGTAAAAGGATGGTGCAGTGAGAAGCATTGTCGCCACACTACAACAAGTCCACTGGTTTGATTCTCAGCTGTGGTGCCTTCTGTGTGGCATTTGCATGTCCTTCTTGTGTTTGCTTGGGTGCCCTGGTAGACTCCTACACTAACAGTAGGTGGACTGAATACTGTAAAATGGCCATAGGGGTGATTGTGTGTGTGTGAGTGTGTGTGTGTGTGTGTGTGTGTGTGTGTGTGTGTGTGTGTGTGTGTGTGTGTGTGTGTGTGTGTGTGTGTGTGTGTGTAGTTAAGGCACAGGACTAACAAACTCATTCCGTAAAAAGGAAATAATCTGTTATGGAAACAACAACTAGGACCATTATCCTTTGCTGAAAGTCCTGTGTGTCAGTCAATGGTATAACAGGTTGAAAAGAGAGAGAGATAAAGAGAGAGGCATCTTTATAAAAGCTGTACTGAGTTTAGCAACTAAAAAGCTAGGAAAAGTGCTCTGTCTTTTCAAAGATCACAACACAGTTACTCCACAAAGGTACTGTTTTCAAGAAAACAGGAAGGGAGAAGACCTCAAGGCTATATCTACACTTAGCAGGTCTTAATAAGTTCATAAATACAAAAACATTCAGAATGATTATTCTGAAACTTTCAGTTCCTGAATATGTCAAATAATTGACAAATGTAAGTATTTTAATAAGAATCAATTTGCTTTCACCATTCAAAGGCCAATGTCTAGCTATAGATACATATATCATTTTAAGATTATAGTTAAGAAATTCACATTGACAACCTTTTCTTACAAAGTAAATAATTTCAGCAAGAGAAGTTGTTTTGTATCAAGCAAAGAGAAGGTGGTTGTTAAATCCATATAAAGGGAAAACTTGCTAAGCTCACAGTCTCCTTTGCCCATCAAGCTAATGTAAGATAATACAAATAAAGTAATGTACATATCATAACAGCTGTCCAACACAATTTTCAGTCAGGACACCTTCAGGACAATAATAACAACACAACAGTTATCTAACATGTAAATAAATAAGGAGGGCCCAAATCCTTCTACCTATGAAACAGCACTTTATAACTGTAATGTAAGTATCAACTGCTACCAAATTGCATTCCAAGTTATAAAGTCCTGCTGGTTAGTACTTTGAGCAGTACAGTAATACTGGGCCATAAATGGGAAATTAATCCACATGTATTTCAACAGAATGGACAGCTGTTGCATCTTTAGTAGGTGGGCTTGTACAACACAAACCTCAAAATCAAGCCAAGCATTTTCTCCCTTCATGTCTGATAAGACGGCCTGGAAGATAAATATTTTTTTTCCTTTCTGTGGTCTCAGAGCGCTGTGTACACCCACCATTGTCCTATAATCTGATCAGTATAGCAAATTAGCAGCTTTAGAAGCAAATGAGATTTATTCCTTGAAATATTTCCCCGGGCGTCCTCTGAAAAAGGGCTTTTGCTCAGTCGGACACTCCCGGTCAACAAATGTAAAATAAAAATAAATAAATAAAATACATTTCACAAAGCCTGGTTTCTACATTGTCCTATATCTAGATTATATTTGATTCAATATTCATGGTTCTCTAGTCCCAGTTTATGTACCAATTGTCCTATACATGATATTACGTCCTCTTTTGAAGGCTTTCATAAAGAGAGGTTTTCTCTTAACTCTACCAGGATGACAGTTGCATTTCAGCTGGGCTTAAAGATTATGCTGGACAATGCTGATTTTGCCCCCCCCCCCCCAAACTACCAGACACAGAAGAGTTATTTTGTTCAGAAGTCATTTTTTCTGTTTTTGTTACTTCTGGAAAAAGATTTTCAGAGTTACAAAGAATGTTCTAGAAGACAAATATTTTTCTTTTCCTTCTAAGTTGTATCACCAGATTTAATTGCTAAGCTTTTAACCATCTCATTCCCGCAAGGCATAGCATCATCTGTATTTGCAGGACATGCATAAACAACTCACATCATGTATTATTTTATTTTATTGCAATTTGTTTACTGCATTAGGGCTCTGAATTCAATGGATATTGTTCAGACCCACCTAAGAGATTGCAAAAACAAAAACAAAAAGGTTTAATAATGCACTGCACAGTAAGATATCAAATAAGACATTCATAAGTGAGACAGATGATTTAAGCTGAATAATACAAACCAAAATAGCTGCTGTCTACTAATAAGACTATAAAAAGTATATGGACAATTCCAGCATGTAAAGGAGAAAAACATAATAATACTTACATTATTTACATTGATATATTAATGTTTATGTTATTTACATTGAAGACTTAGTAGTTAAGGAAAGAAAACTGTGTAAGAGTAGACAGTAAAGATGAATGTGGAAGATCTAGACAAGTATGCAAGAGAAAGAAGTGGTGATAAAAGGATAACAGTAACACATTCATGTTTATTTAAATCATGAATGCCTATGGTGCTGACTGGACTGTAATATGATGATTATTATTGCTTCTTGTATATACCTGCCACATAGTGAAAAAAGCACCCCAATGTCTCTACTTTTTGAGAAGACTCAAAAAGGTGAAACTACAATTGTCAGCACTTTCCACCTTCTACAGAGTAGCAATTGAAAGCATCCTAACATTCAGTGTTTCAGTATATGGTATGAGAGCTGTTCGGTCACAGAAAAGAAATCCCTGCAGAGAGTGCTGAGAGGATAGCTGGCATTAGTCTGCCCACAATCCAGGATCTTTATACATCGAGGAGCCTAAAGAGAGCCACCAAAATACTAAATGACTCAACTCATCCTGTAAACACTCTGTTTATGAGCCTGTCATCAGGTAAAATATTCCATAGTATCCAATACAGGACAACTTGATTCAAAGACAGTTTTTATCCAACGGTGATCAGACTTCTTAACTCCAACATTAGGTGTGATCATAGACAGCTCATGATGTTGGATCTTCCCATTCACTGTCCGATATTACTTTATCTATTATTTATTAAGCCCAGCCAACCATTATAATTTATACTACTAACCCAGGTGCAATATTTTTTTTTCAGCTGCTACTGCAATGTGCTAGTCCACCCATAATGTGGTACATGGTTTATGTGCAATACTATTACTTGCACTTTGCTGCTTGATGTGTGTGTTTTAGTATCTTAACGGGTGTGTGTTTCTATGAATATATGTAGCTCTGTACTTAAGTGTGGAGCTGATTTATAAGATGGTGGTAATATTATTTTATGTTGTTTTAAATTATGTCTTTCCATGTCTGTGCTTTCTTTTTTTTTTGTCTGTTCCATGATGGGATGATTGCATGGAATCTCATTTAATCTACACTTGTGTAGATATAAATGGCAATAAAGTTACTTTTGACTTGACTTCGACTTAAACTGTAGTGCTAGTTGAGTGGGCTACCTTGCACAATTTAAGCTAAAGGCATATGAAGAATATACCACACACAGAACTTTTGATCAAGTTTTCAAAGGTGTAGTCTACTCTGTTTAGACTCCACCATGGTGCTGCAGTTAGCGTTGCCGCCTTACAGCAAGAGGTTCTCCGGTCTGATCCTCGGCTGGGGTGCCTTCTATGCAGAGTCTGCATGTCCTCCCTGTGGTTGCGTGGGTTTCCTCCGGGTGCTCCGGTTTCCCCCGCATCCGAAAGACATGCTGTAGGTGGAATGGACACTCTAAATTGGCCCTAGGTGTGAGTGTGTGCGCGCGTGTGTGCCTTCTGTGGAAGGTTGGGCACTGGGCTGGCAACTCAACACTGTAAAACTCCACTGCCAATCATGAGCAGACAGGTGATCCGCTGTGGTGACCGCTAACTGGGAAAAGCTGAAAGAAGAAGAATTCTACTCTGTTTAGAATCAGCTGACTCTATTAAAACACAGATTCTGGATTAAAATTTCTAAAGTTGTCTTGAGCATTTCTAGAGTTGAACTATTCCTAACTGATATTTGTGCTTGCAAATTTTGTTCTTCTTCTAGTATTTCTTTTTTCAGTTACTTCCTCTCTGTCATTTCTTATCAAGCAGTGCCCTAAACAGCAAGCCAAATTCTCCTCTCATGATCATGTTACTAATGGAGGATAACCCTAAACATCCCAACTATTGTTCCTAAGGCATCTTTCTAAATTCTATAATTTTTCATGCAAATTTTCTTTAAATACTTTTTAAATTCAATAAGTTATCCTTAGAATAGATATAAACTTTGAACAGAAAAATTGAGTATTGGGTCCAAGATATGAAACCTGTATCTTAGTATAACACATGGTTTAGATGTTATATTCCTATGAATCATGCCTATAAATTTAATGCACTGAGATTTGGTGAATAAGTCATAATAGGATTGCAAGTTGTAAAGGTATAGTTTGGCCTTGCCTGACCAAAAACAAAACTCCACATTGGTGATGGTTAATATTAAAGGCATTTTCCAAGAACGAGTTAGTTGAGGTTGCCAGGTACATATTAAATGAGATAATATATTCTACTAATGTTATATAGGCTCATAGCTAATGTCTACATATTTGGACATCCATTACTTATTGTAAACTGGTATTGTTGAGAACACAAAATTAAATTATAATGGGGTCCAATACAGACCTCTTTGGAAAGCCAAATGTTACAGAGATCCAGTCTGAAAATTGTACTTGTACTGTAACTTAATCATAATGCTGGATTTCAATGCCAGAATTAAGCACATTCAGTGTGTGACAAAATTACTTTAGCTTAACACAAAAAAGTGCTTTTCTTGTTCAAGGTTTTTTATTATTAGATCTAGGCAACTTCTCTCCAGCCTGCTAGCAGACTGAAAAATGACACCTAATTAATTGACGCTTAGCAGGTAATGAGTTAAGGAAGAGAAACAAGGCCTACTAATCAATAATCAGGCTGTATTAATAGTTGCACCAGTGAATTAGCTTTTACTATGACAACTATAAGGTGCTTTTGAATGTAAAAATGTTCCTTTAGGGACAGCAACATTTACTGCATTCTGTGTAAGGCTTGAATAAAAAGATGATTAGTTATTGCATTATACGTTGTTTTGTTGTGTCTAGCATAATCTTTTTACATATCTGCGACAAAATTACTACTTTTCATTAACAATATGTTTCAAGCAAAAGTTTAAATATTTAATAATGCTTGGGTGTTACACATTTGCCACAATATGTTAGCAAACTAAATGTAAACATTTCTGTATGATATGCATGTTTTCAGTACTCTGTGTATTTTATAAAGATGTTTACAGTTATCTGGAACATTGTTGGCCATACTCCCATCTTCCAGACAAGACATAAGCTATTGCTTGGGAATCTCCCAAATTTTGGGTTACCATTATACTGATCATCTTACTATAGCCAGAGGTAAAATGCACATTTTATTTTCTACACTACTGGAGAGCTCAAAGAGGAAATAGCTCTCCCTTCATGCCATCCCAGCATATACATCTGTCCCTGGGATTCAATAACACCTAAACTAAGTGTACACTGTTCTGAGTGAAGAGACTATGCAGGCATAACTCAAACCTTCTTCCTCCTAATTTTAGTTTTCATACTGATTTTCTTGCAACGTTAAATATTGACAGGGATTCATAAAGGTTACCACAAACAGTGGACTACATATACAGGCCCGAGGAGAGGGGGGTGCACCGGTACATTGCTCTAGGACCTATGAAGCTCAAGGGGGCCCAATGAAGCCCAAGAAACATCATGAAAATCGGAATGTTTTGTTGTCTCGAGAAGGAGACATCCTTACAAACTAAGACAAAGAATGGAGCGAGAACTTTCGCGTACAAGATCGCAAAGCATTGAGTGAGTGGAAGCAATAGAAGGCCATGACAATGATAAAATACGTTTGAGTGACATAATATGGTGTATTCAAGATTCAATGAACAAAACTTGTGAAAGTGACTATCAATGAGTGTTCGCACGTGTTCATTCCTAGCTTCAAATTATTGCTTGGATTACTGCTCCATGCTTTCCCAACAAATCCTGGGAGGAAGAAGAGAATCGGACATGAGCCACATTGATTCATCGTAGACTGCAAAGAAGACAGGAAAGCAAAGGAAGAAATAATTCCACAGGTAAAGTTCCCTGTAAATGCTGCAATTGTAGCATAAAGGACCCACTGACATTGCGTGCCTTTTTGTCTACGTTATCGAGAGATTCGAAGCTATAAATGGCTTAACGGTTAGCAGAAATCAATAAAATATTGTCCTAACTTTAGAACCACTAACAAAATTAATTTCTATGTTCTATATTTCATTTCAGGTACCGGCCTTAAACATGTCATCTCAAATATCTGGAGCTCAAAAAGGTAAAGAAAAACAAAAACGTGATGAGATTAATAAAAAAAGGACTGCAAACACTCTTTCAATTTGGCGTTAAATGCAAACCAAGAGAAATTGACAAAAATGAAACTTTAGATTTAGAACAAGGTGAGCCAAATACAGAACTGAAACAAAGGACAGAATCTCATGAAGCCAGTTTGGATTTTCAAAAAACATCAGATCAAGTAAATCCTAATGTGATTCTTGCACAAAAGGTGGATGACGCAAATGTGAATTTGGAGGATGGAAGATATGAGAGAAAAGGAGATTTGAAGGAACAAGTGAATGTTAGTGATAAAAAGAGAATGTCTACAGAATCTGGCCATGGTGAAGAAAAGAGTAACATTGGAATTGACATTGGACTTCTTGTAACAGAGGTTCCTTCTCAGCTGGATATAGAAAACTGTGTTATGAAAGGTCATATTGGCAATCCTAAAACATTTCCCAAAGATATGAATAACCAAGTTTTTCTAGAAAGCATACTAACATTTCGAAATATGAATGGTGAGAAACATGTCTAAGATTGGCTTGTCTGGAGTGATGTTAAATAAGCATTATATTGTTTTCCCTGCCAATTATTTTGGAACAATCTGTGTTGCAACATTAGCTTCTATGCTTGCATCATCAGAAGGATGGTCAGAACATGAGAGAAGCAATAGTCATAGGCAATGCTATCTGGCTTGGTGAGAATTAGAAAGATGCCTGTCTTCTGATAAGGGCATTGAAAGTCTCTTAGAGGCATCAATTGCAACAGAATCTGTCATGTGGTGCAACATTATGAAACGAATCATTGATGTTATATTATTTCTTGGAGAACATGGGCTTCCTTTGCGTGGTAGTTCACAGTTCATTGGTGACAAGGACAATGGAAATTTTTGGGGTAGAATAGAGTTGTTGTCTCATTGGGATCCAATTCTAAAAGAACATGTGTTGGCATTATCTCTCTGCTGATTCTCAAATTGAGTTAATTGCTGAATGTTCTGAACTTGTGAAACAACAATTTTGCAGGATAGAAAGACTGCAAAGTACTTTGCAGTGATAGTTGATTCCACACTGGATGCATCTCATGTTGAGCCGACAACATTCCTGCTACGTTATATAATTCAAAATGAATCCCAGTTTGAAATTGTAGAAAGATTTCTGAAATTTGCTGACTGCAGTGACAAAACCGGATCTGACATAGCACAGATGATTGTTGATACATTAAATGAACATGATATTCCACTCTCTGATTGCCGAGCACAGGGTTATGACAATGCAGCCAACATGTCAGGAAAATATAAATGTGCACAAGCAAGAATACTTGAGCAATGACCAACTGCTATATTTTCTCCATGTGGATGCCACACACTCAATTTGTGTGGAAATGATGCTGCAGAATGTATTCCAGAAACCATAACATACTTTGGAACTATACAAACTGTTTATAACTTGTTTAGCTCTAGTCCACATCAATGGAAAATTTTGCAGAATCATATTGGCTGTTCTCTTCATGGCATATTTAGCACACGGTGGTCAGACCATGTTGAAAGTATGAAGCCCTTTGTAGCCCATCTGCCTGGCATCAAATTAGGATTAGAAGACCTCTTGAAGCTGAACCTAACTGCGAAAACAAGAACAGAGATTAATGGAGCTTTGTCTTATGTGACATCATTCGTTTATGTGATAATGTCTGTTGTATGGTACAAAATATTAGTTCCAGTTGATATCTGTAACAAAGTTATCCAATCCAGAAATGCAACACTGGATGTTGAAGTGTCCAACATAAAAACCTTGATTTCAGAACTGACAAATCTCCACAACAGCTGGAAAAGTATGTGGAGTGAAGCTAAGCATGTTGCTTCCAATTTACACATAGAAATTAAACTATCTGGAAGTCGTGGTGATGCAAAATGCAAAATGAGGTTCCATGGTGAAGATGCCAAATTGTCACAACAACATGAAACGGATGACTCCCCTGAAGAAGCATATTTTAGAAAGTCTGTTTTCTATGTAATGTTGGATAATGTTATTGGTGGACTCACAGTTCGTTTCAATGCTGCAGTGAACATTTCTGAGAAGTTCAGCTTCCTCTGGAAGTACCTAACAATTCCTGTAGATGAGCTGAAAGAAAAATCAAAATCACTGGAAAATCAATATCCTGCTGATATCAGTGAAGATCTTGTAATGGAGATGAGTCATCTGCCAGCTGTTCATCGATCAAATTTTGGAGAGAACCAGCTGAGCCCATTGGAGCTGCTGAATTGCTTGAAAAAGTACAAAATGGAAGGACTCGTTCCAAATATATGCATCGGTCTGCGTATTCTGCTGACATTTCCTGCCACTGTCGCCTCTGCAGAGCATTCATTCAGCAAGCTAAAGCTGGTAAAAAATTTTCTAAGATCCACTATGTCACAAGCAAGACTAGTAGATTTGGCAGGACTCAGTATTGAGTCTGATCTCACAAAACAGATTTATTTTGATTATGTAATTCAGAGTTTCGCTAGGAAAAAGGCCAGGAAAGCACCTTTGTTCGGCAGAGAATAAATGCTATTATAAACGTCTTTTACTATTATAAATATATTACTTTATTATTACATTTATACCTATACATACTTATCTAAATGTATCAATGTAATCTACGATTGTTAGAAATAAATAATAATATACACACTTACATGTGTGTGTGTAGAATTTTGTATAAAGGCCCACACACCTTCTTTGTACCGGGGCCCAGATTTTCTCTCGGCAGCCCTGTACATATACACTTAGTGTAATCTTTCTAATTGGCTTAAAAGCACAAAAAATGTGGTAAGATTGTTCTTGAATACATATCGTGTACACTTAGTGTAGGCATTATTGAAAATGGCCTTATATCTATAGCTATCTATACATATATCTATATCTGTCTGTTTCTATCTATCTACCTATATATTTACACACACAGAGTAAGTTGGCTGTGAAACATAATAGACCGCTATGTGATATCAACAAAAAAGTAACAGCTATCAGCATTTCAATGTCTTTGCATTTTGTAGCTCAGACGCAACATTCTAAGAAGAAGAACTTAATGACTTGTAAGGAGGCCCACTTCTAGTAATAGTACATGAGTTTTTTGTACAGCTTTGCCCATGGGAAGGAAAGTGACAGTAATCTGCAATAACAAATGACAGCTGTCTCCATATAAAATCTCTTTGAAATGAGTTGCTCTTAACTAAATTCCACGGATTTACTTGATATTAAATGTATTTTTTTAATGAAGGTTTCAGAGCCGTGGCAAACTAAATTTTTAACAAGTGACATCATTGCCTTACGTCTGATGGAAAAAAAATCTGTGAAATTCCCTCACCGACTAATGAATAGACTACAGTCAGTCTATTTAGATGTTTTATTATATTGATTAACTTATTGGTAAAACAGAATGATATCTAATCTGAAACATATACTTCTATTAATAATATAAAATTATATACAGGAAACTCTTTAAAGTAAATAACCTAATGTGATGGCTAGATGATTTAAGGCAGAGTTAGGACTGTTCTGCAATGGGTTATCTTTAAGACTCTATTCTTTATGGGTTGTCTGTCATTCTTTTATTTATATTTAGAAAAGAAATTGATCTAAATAAAAGAATGACAGACAACCCATAAAGAATAGAGTCTTAAAGACAACCCATTGCAGAACAGTCCTAACTCTGCCTTAAATCATCTAGCCATCACATTAGATTATTTACTTTAAAGAGTTTCCTGTATATAATTTTATATTTATGGGTTGTCTGTCATTCTTTTATTTATATTTAGAAAAGAAATTGATTTCGCCTCACAGCAAGAGGTTCTCCGGTTCAATTCTCGGCTGGGGTGCCTTCTGTGCGGAGTCTGCATGTCCTCCCTGTGGTCGCGTGGGTTTCCTCTGGGTGCTCCGGTTTCCTCCCACATCCCAAAGCCATGCAGTAGGTGAATTGGACACTCTAAATTGGCCCTAGGTGTGAGTGTGTGCATGTGTGTGCCTTCTGTGGAAGGTTGGGCGCCGGGCTGGCAACTCGACACCATAAAACTCCACTGCCAATCATGTGCGGACAGATGATCCACTGTGGCGACCCCTAACTGGGAAAAGCAGAAAGAAGAAGAAGAAGAAAAAAAAAATGATTTGATTTCCTCCTGAGTCACTTTTTCCTCCATTTTTAAGTGGAAATAGATGTCAGAATGTCCCAGTGTAAGTACAATATATATGTGTGTGTGTAATATTTCTGGTCCTGAGGCCTTATTTTTTCTTCATTTGTGTTACTCTTTTCCATTGCCTTTACTTTTTTGATATCACAAAGTCATATTTTTTGTTTCAAAGCCAACTTCCTGTCTCTGCCTCTCTCTATTTCTCCCCCTAACCACTTCCCATGCACACTCCAAGTTCAGAAGTTTCCTTCTTAAAGCATTTTTTTCATTTTCAAATAGTGTTTCCTTTATTTATTGCTTTACTGATTGATTCATTTCATTGACTTGTTTATTGGGATAAAATTCAGTTCTGCTGCACTGCTCCCACATACGTTTTAAAGTCCGTTTGATTTGGTTCCTAAATACTGACTTTAATGGAGAGTCTGCCTTATCCTTATGAAATCTTTACTTCAATCTAAGCAGGACATTTCTTCCTTTTGCTCCCTTGTGTGCCTGTGTGGCAATCTAATGCTCAAGATGACTTTTCTCATGCGTGTATCTAAAGTCATCCTGTATAACAGTATCTGCATATCACTATCTCTACTCACAGGGTTTCCCTTCTACATTTCACACCTAACACTTTCGGTCTCGTTCCCATGGAGTGTATATGTCTCTGTAGTCATATGCCCAGTTCGTAATTATCAGTCGATCATATGCTTCACTAATTGTTATATGCCTGCATGGTGGTAAAGCTCTCTTCCTGTTATTTATACTTCACACAGATTTTATTGTTGAGTGTTTTATAGCATGGAGCTATGTTTTATCACCAATGTGTTTCTTGAAGTAGTGCATTATTAACTACATTAGTCCTGCTGGAAGCGACTACATTTTCCCAAACTGGATTACTGCTATCCATGTTTGAATCAATTAAAGGGCATAAGCAGCAGTTTGTCTTCACACCTTATCAACCTGAAGCTCTTAGCATTGATGCAACCTTTGTTTCCTACTTTCACACTCAGTTAACCCTGATTTTAAATAAAGAATGACTCACTGGACTCTCTATTTATACATTGCACCATTATTAGTCTTTTCAGAACATGTCATTTAGATGAAAGAAAAACACACTCCTGCATCTTTCCAAATAAAATCTCCTTCTAAATTTTACAGATATGATTCCATTTGGCTGCCCTTTTTAACTCTGGAGATGAATCTATTTTAAATAATGGGGTATTACAGAGCATTGAGATATTTTAAATAAATTGATGTTATAGAGCAGTTCCTAATATACCTTCTATGTCTTCTTAGCATGCATGTACTCACTTCTTAGTTATGCTTTTAAACACACACTTTCTCTCTCTCTCTCTCTCTCTCTCTCTGTGTGTGTGTGTGTGTGTGTGTGTGTGTGTGTGTGTGTGTGTGTGTGTGTGTGTGTGTGTATGTGTGTGTGTGTGTGTGTGTGTGTGTGCGTGTAGTATAATATAGGCACATAGTACATTTGTGATATATATATATATATATATATATATATATATATATATTTTTTTTTTTTTTTTCAAAGTAATCTACATCAAACCACATATAATCAAAGCTCACTCTTATAACACTGATCAAAACTGTACACATAAAAAAAAAAATCCAGACAGGCCTCCCTGCATCACCACAACCCCATAACATATATATATATATATATAAATATAATAAGCTGTTTTGTAATCACATGCTTATTTGATCACTTGTGGCAGGGCTCAGTCTGTTTGACAAAATGAACATCAGATCATCTGTAAGCGGTATTTATCATACACAAACACATGCATACTCAGACGTGCACACACAGACAAACACACAGACACACACACACACACACACACACACACACACACACACACACAGACATATATATATATATATATGTATATATATATATATATATATATATATATATATATATATATATATATATATATATATACATATATATATATATATATATATATATATATATAAACACATAGAGAGGAATGTATTGTTTAGCAAAATCAGCTCACACTTCCTATAATATAGATAGGGTTCTCCATAATCTTAAATATTTATATCAGGGATCTTATACATGACACTCACCTCCTTTCTTTTATGATTCTACAATCTACACACACATGCTGCTTATTTCACTGCAGGAACTCCTAGAGCATTTTGTCACAGCCGTGGTACTGTAACATCATATTCACTCCTAATGCTAACAGTTTGGTTTCCTATTGTGGTGGGCACTCAGTGTAAAAGGGATTACAGGTAAAGCTGAACGGAAAGCTGCATTTTGAAATAACATTCCTCCAGGTTAGAGATAAGAAATGCTTCATCTAATATCTAATAAACTTACAATGACTCAACTACATTAACCTTGCAGTTAATAGAGCTGCTCTCATGTACTAGTATTATTGTCCCTAACATTCAGTACTGAACTTGCATGTAAACATTTACTGTAGTATCCTGTGCTATTTTTTTAAATCAAAATGAGCCACTGAAACTTTGTTTATGATGCTTTCCCTAGCTCAAAAATTCTTCTACTGTAATTGTAATTGAAACACCTATGTTTTTCCATTAAAAGGTATTGCATCAAATATGTGTTCCAATATCTTTGTGTTCCCGTCACCCCACTGATTCACATTCCTATATATATCTGGCAATAAACTCTGGAAGCATATTAATTTTGCTTTGATGCAGTCCTTGATAACTGTTCTTGGACTGAAGTAGAGAGTGCATGAAAAGGAATTTTTCTGACATGCAGCAAGAATGAACAGCAAAGCTCTGTGAATTATGACAACACATTTGCTTCATCATAGTCATCTAAAACATGTCTCAGTTTGAAGATCACAGCAGATTTACTGCAAAATGTAGTATGTCCTAAGAATGTTTTAGTAACCGAGTATCATGCCACTTTGGAGATTCAAATGGCTCAGAATGTGAATTCTGGTGGTAGAGAAGTCAAAGTGCTAATAGTGTGCAAGGCATTCTTGTGAACATGGTACACACCAGTGGATGAAATGTGCTTAATCAGCTCTGTGGTCAGTAAAATCTACAAAATTGCTCTATGCCCAAAAACTGCTGCAAAGAAGAATGCTCTGCTGACTTTAATTAATTTAATTAATTCAAGACTGCATGACCTGAAGGAAATACTATGACTCGCAGTGAGAGGGTCTCCAGTTTGGTTCTCAGGTGGGTTGCCGTTCTTATGGAGTCTACATGTCCTTCTTGTGTTCACCTGGGGTTTTTCCAGATATCCTATTTCTTTCTCTTCTCCATTCCAGAGGCATTCTAGGGGCGTGTGGAACATAGACTTGTGACTCTAAATTGTCCATAGGTGCATGTACATGTGTTTAATATGGAAGAAAAGCTTGGCAATCTACTTCTGCTGCCCTGTTGCTTAGTCAACGTTCTGGACAGCAGTTCATGGTGTCAGAACAGGAGCTGATAGCACTAAATGGCTGGATATACATGTGGCACCCTTACTTTAAATTATCTTATGAATATGGTCTCCTACAAATCTACAAGTGTTACCGCAAATACAGGAAACCATACACATCATCCTAGATTAGGAGACATTCTTTTGTAAACCTTTCCCTACATCTGCTTGATGGTTGTTTCAAAGGCATAGTCATAGGAGATGCATAGCAGCAATAAATGCTCCAAGATGTGAAAGAAACATGTAAAATTAAAAAAATGTATATTTAACATACAAGGGCCTTGTTTACTTATAAGTACTGGAAAATCTAGGATTTGTATAGCTGGGATTCATAGACAGTGGTGCAGTAATATAACTCATGCTACACAGATGATCCAAGTTACTCTGATCCACCATTTAGAGAGTCACAATCATGCACATTTCCCCAAGTACAATAATTCATTAGGTGGGAATGTATGCAAGTCTTAGAAGACCACACACTGACACAAAGGTCCCCCCTTTACGGCTGCACAGACTCACACCATACATATACAAATAGCTGCAGACTGTCAGTCTCACTCACATACTCACACTTACGCACACATGATCATACATTCATACTTAACCTACCCCTGGAATCTATCATATTGACAACACACTCCTTAGAGTTGACCCAGTAGTCAGGGACTTAGGGACATAGCCTTTAACCATCACGTGTCTATAGTAGTGAGGAGATCATTCTATGTTGCACAACTTATAAACAAAAGTATGGCATCTAGGTCCATTAAGGTCATTGTTCCACTGTATTCGGCATTTATCAGACCTATCACTGAATACAGTGCCCCCTTTGGTATGTACCTAACCAGGCATGTCCAACAATCGGAATATCCACAGAGGTTCCTCACTGAAAGAATACAGGGCGTAAGTAAAATGTCCTGTGCAGACCACCTCAAGGCCCTATCTCTGTATTCTGTCTCCTACAGGTTGTTGAGGGGAGATCTATGACTGGCATACAGGGCATGGTCACACCCCACTCTGATGGAAATCCTGCATATCCACAAAACAAACAGCACCAGAATTACCCATTCTAAAGACATAAGCTTTGCCTGTGATATAAGTAGGACCTCCTGAAGAGACAGGTATGTATACCAGAGACTATCCCATCTCTAGAACAGGCTCCACATCCATGTGAAGCAGAGTTCCTCCCTAACCCAATTCAAGTGTAACTTGGACAATTGGATGGGGAACAGGAAATTCATCCCTGATTTGGCACCTGTGTCTCTAATGGACACAGAAAACCTGTAAATGGTTCATCTCCCAGGCCTCTGCTTGTAAATGTTTCATCTCCCAAGTCCCTCCTTACACTTGTCTAGGGAATCACAACTTGTCAGAGATTTGGGATGCATGACTAGGCTTAAAAAGGTCTTTGTGATCACTTGACTTAAACACCGGTGAGCCTATATGCCTATAAACATAAACACACACATACTTGCGTACACTCCTATACACACACACACACACACACACACACACACACACACACACACACACACACACACACACACACATGTACAGACACATACACATACACTTGCACAAACTCACACCCACACACACACACACACACACACACACACACACACACACACGCACACACACACACACACACACACACACACACACACACACACACACACACACACACACACACACACACACAACTATATTAGTGCTTACGTGCATACATACACATATACTTGCACACACATGGGCACAAGCACACACACTCTCCCATGCACACATGCACTTACACACACTCCCACACACACATGCACTTACACACACTCCCACATACACACATGCACACTCTACTATTTAACCTGATCGGCACTCCAGACAGCCTGAGACTGCACTACTTCCTCTATATAGATTTTCTCTTATTGAACTGCATGGGTGCATGTCTCTAACTGGAATCATACACTTGTATATTTCCAGCACTGCCTTTGAAGGTAATGAGTGTCTGTGACCATACCTCTCAACTGTCCAGATTTTCACAGAATGTCCAGATTTTTGGCTTATATTTATCTGTTCCTCATAAAATGTGTGGTCTTCTGGCAAATCACTGGCATGATCTGAGGATTGAAGTCACTAAGTAATGGCATACATTTGAGCTTCAGACTTCAAATCCTTCAGAAAATGTATGTTAAAACAAATCCTGTTATTCTAGCAACTTTTTAAGTTTATAAGAGCAATATCTAAAATATGTCCCTATTTTTGGGCATTTGTCTGCCCATTTTGTAGGGCTTTGTCCAGATTTTTTGCACTAAGAGGTTGAGAGGTATGTCTATGACTTATGTACTGTGCACATTTCCTAAGTGAGCGGTGAACTAGTCTGCTCACTGGCAACAGCATAAGCCTTACCCCCAGCTACTGCATTTGCATGATATCTAAACTCTCTCTGCTCAGTAGCACAGACCTGAAGTACTGCTACCAATTATCTATAAAATGAAAAAAGTTTATCTATTACACACTGACCTTCCATGGCTTTGCATTCTAGATAACTTGTCTATGAATCCTGACCCACAATGTTTATAATGTAAGGCAAATATGACCCTTTTACAGGCCTAGAGTCTCCATAAAGCATACTATATTAAATGTACAGTATGAAAATATAAGAGATTGTTTAACAGAACCAAAGCAAAATGTTTTTGTATATAAGAGGCATTCCAGCCCAAATGAGAGAACACAGCTCTTTTGTTCAGCCAGGCATGGTAGTACTAAAATACATATAGCAAAGCCTTAAGCCTAGTCATGCAGAGCAATTTATTGATCAGTACACAGATCTATAATTAAGACTTTAAGAAATAAATAGTAAATGGAAAACCATTTTACTGGCCGTCCAGATTAATGTTAGCATACTCTGAACATCTTCTTGTTCATACATCTTTAAACGTCTATCTTGGCCTTGCCAGAGAGCATGAGAGTAGTATACAGATGATATATAAATGGCATAGTGAGAGCAGCTATTCTAAAGTGATTCTGTCTTCCCTGCAGGGTTTCAGAATATGATGTCACTATGTCATCACTGAGCACCTGACATCACCAAGATAAAATTGCAGTAACTCAGATTCTGTCTGCCATTGAGTAAATTGTGTCTATTTTTAAAGGACTTCTGATTTTTTTTGAGTTGTAAGCCCCTAGAAAATGTATTATGGTGCTTTTTTATTTTTTTTTATTTTTTATTTAATTTTGTTGTACCAAGCAAGTGTATAATTTTCTTGGATTTGTGTAGTTGGTATTCCTGCCCATACTTGGAGCTTTTTTTAAGTGTTATGTTTCCTGTAAAACGTACATTCAGGCCTATTATTTGAAATCGATTATAAAACTCCCTCTAGGAGTTTGTAAGTAAGAAAAAAAATCAAAGGGTGCCATTTAATAACTGTGCTTTCACGAATCTCAAAAATGTATCAAAGAAAGCGTGAATTGAACATCGTGTTGCTTTTAGTCAATAGTAACAAGATATAGTCAACTTTATACTGTACTCTGAGGCAATGTGGAAAGAAGAAACATTACTTGAATTGCCTGAAAAAGAAATTGCATCTTATTGGCTGAGCCTCACCATGCAGTTCTGGGGTTAGAATAAAAATCTCAAGTAATACGAACTACCACATACAGTAATATTGGAGCATTAGTATTCTACAAAACAAGAACATATCATTATGGACTACTTTTTTTTTCAATTTCTGCCTGTAGTCTGCTTTAGGATTTAACAGTATTCTAAGCCAGTCACACTAGAACTGGAGGAACGTGTGTCTGTAGTGCACTTTATGGTCAATTACAGTAATGAAGAGCGTGATATATGACAAGTCATGCAAAGCACATACACAGGCCCAAACAGACTTATTCTCTAGTTCATTAGTCATCATTACTGTCTTCTACTAGTATTAAAAACTCAGAAAAGGCACCAGTGGTATATTTAAATCATGTTCTGAAGGAAATCTTGTCATGTAGCTAAAAATAATATTACAGGATAAAATGTCTGGCTCTGGTAGTATTTTCTGATATTGGTTGATCAAAACTGAAATACCTTGCTCAACCTTAGCTGCTGTATTCAGAAATGGCTATTGTTTATGAAAGATTTACACAATTGTCAGCATTCTTCTCAAATGCTATTATTTAAGCATACCACTATGATTTTAAGCTTCAGATTTAGACTTTCTCTTTACAGGATTTATTCATATGCTTCATAATGTTGAACCCATTTAAGGATACTAATGCCATTAAATAGGTGAACTAAACTCATACAAAAACTCCTTGCCACTAACTATACATGGTCTGCTATATAAAGTTATTTTATTCTGAAAAAAAAAAGAAAGAAGTTCTCTTTCAACCCCTTGCAATGAATTTTGCAGGCCTGTATTATCAATTTTAATGCTCAAAGGTTGGCAGGGTGCCTCATGTACTGTCAATGCTAGATGTGAAAAATCAGCTAGTTAGTGTACTGCTGGTGTGGATACTGTCATCGACATACTAGACTAGTTGGGAGGGCTGCAGTATGGTTCTACTCCCTGAGTGAAGTTTTTCCTTTGTTCATACACAATAGATAAACAAGAACATAAATAAATTCCAGAGACAGAAACAGAATATTAGGAGCATTTCTTTCTCTGGCCATTACTTCATCCCATTTCATATCCTGTACATTTGAACTTCTTATTCTTTTTTTTACTTCTTCTGTCCATTCTTCTTTGTTACGTTCCACAGGATCTTCATAGCTATTTCATCAAAATGTGTCACTTCCATTTTTTGGTGGTGTTTTTATTCCTTTTGCCTTCTTTCCCATTTCTCTATAAAACTTTTTTGTGTCATCAGTTACTTGCTTATTTTGTACTTTTCCTTTACATTTATCTGCATGTCCTAAGTTTTTTCTGCCTGTGCTGATATCTTAAGTTTATTACTTGCAGTAGTGTATAGTACAAGCTGGTCTGTTTGCTTTTATCATGACTATCTTTCTGAGTATTTTTGTTGATCATTTCCATCTTCTGTACTCTTCAAACAGCGAAGCTTCATGTCTTAATTGCTTTATAGTTTTCTCCCGTCAATACTTCCATGATGGAATTTGATTTCTCCCCTCCCTTTCTGTTACTGTCCTGTGTTTTTGTGGTAAGACTTTATCTGTTATTACTTTAGCTGCACAGTACTATATCCTATTTACTTCTGTTATATGGCATGAATTTCTATGTACTTCTGTTATAGGGCATGCATTTCTATGAACAGTCTTGATAACTGTGTTCATTTGTTTTATAAAACTAATGACATTTTGTGTCTTATTGACTTTCTGTAGTCTATTTCTTTCTTCTTCTTCTTCTTCTTCTTCTTTCAGCTGGTCCCATTAGGAGTCGCCACAATGGATCATCTGTTTCCATTTCTTCCTGTCCTCTGCATCTTGCTCTATCACACCAAACACCTGCATGTCCTCTCTCACCACATCCATAAACCTTATCTTAGGCCTTCCTCTTTTCCTGTTACCTGGTAGCTTCATCCTTAGCATCTTTTTCCCAACATGCTCTGCATCCCTCCTCCGCACATGTCCAAACCAACGTAATTTTGCCTCTCTGGCTTTGTCTCCAAACCTTCCAATCTGGGCTAACCCTCTAATATACTTATTCCTAATCCTGTCCACCCTCATCACACCCAGTGCAAATCTTAACATCTTTAACTCTGTCATGTCCAGCTCTGACTCCTGCCTTTTTGTCAATGCCACTGACTCCAACCAATATAACATAGCTGGTCTCACTACTCTCTTGTAGACCTTCCCTTTCACTCTTACTAGTACTCGTCTGTCACAAATCACTCCTGACACTCTTCTCCACCCACTCCATCCTGCTTGTACTCTCTTCTTCACCTCTCTTCCACACTCACCATTACTCTGAACTGTTGATCCCAAGTATTTAAACTCATCCACCTTCACCACCTCTACTTCCTGCATTCTCACCATTCCTCTATCCTCCCTCTCATTCACACACATATACTCTGTCTTAGTCCTGCTGACCTTCATTCCTCTTCTCTCTAGAGCATATCTCCACCTCTCCAGGGTCTCCTTCAGCTGTTCCCTACTCTCACTCCAGATAACAATGTCATCTGCAAACATCATAGTCCATGGGGACTCCTATCTGAATTTGTCTGTCAACCTGTCCATCAGCATTGCAAATATTCTAGGGCTCAGAGCTGACCCTTGATGTAATTCCCACCTCCACCTTAAACGCATCCGTCACTCTCGCTGCAGACCTCATCGCTCTCACACTACCCTCGTACATATCCTGTACCACTCTTACATACTTCTCTGACACTTCCTCAGACAATACCACAACTCCTCTCTAGGCACCCTGTCATATGCCTTCATGTCCAGAAAGACACAATGAAACTCCTTCTGACCTTCTCTGTACTTCTCCATCAACACTCTCAGAGCAAACATCGCATCTGTAGTGCTCTTTCCTGGCATGAAACCATACTGCTGATCACTAATCATCACCTCCATTCTTAACCTAGCTTCCACTACTCTTTCTCATAACTTCACGCTGTGACTGATCAGTTTAATCCCTCTGTAGTTGCTACAGCTCTACACATCACCCTTATTCTTAAAAATCAGTGCCAAAACACTTTTTCTCCATTCCTCAGTCTATTTCTTTCATTGATCTTAATATGTTTATCAAGCTTTATTAAATCAAGCATTCTTCCCTTAGAGCATTTTCATCTGAACTAAGGGCATGTTCTTTGTTCTCTGTTTCCTACGGGCATTCTAAGGAAAGTTCCAGAAAATCTTCCTGTGCCCTATTTTCTTCAGCTTCAATCTGTCATCTGTTGCTGTTTCACATAGGAACTCACTGCCCTATCAATCCACAACACTGACTGCGTCAAAATTACCAGTTTCCTGTTCCTTCCCCTGTCGTGCAACTCCAGTTGAACTTTTTAATTGGTTGCCTCCTAAAGACTCTAAAGTATCTTCATATGGCAACTGATCAGATTCTTCCTGCTCCACTGGTTTCTCCTTAATTTGGTGATTCATTATTCAATCATGCTGTGATGTTATTAGAGTTAGATTTTCTGCACTAAATCCTTCACTTTGCAGGTAATCCACAACTTCAGTTTCTATTTCATTAACTTCTCCATTACTAATCCTCTTTTCTACTTTCTACCTTTGTTTTCTTATGTTTTGTATTGTAAAATTTTCCATATCCGGATGCCTTTGCCTGTATTTCTCTTCAGATATCTTTGGTGCTGTGTTTTTGTATTCATTGGTTTTGCTTTCTCCTTTGCATAAATATTGCACCACACTAAATCTCTTTTTCTTTCCTATGTCCATATTTCTTCTCCAGATGTCTCCTGCTCCTCATGTTTCTCCTTAATTGGGGGACTCATTGTTCCATCATGTTGTGACATAACCTGTGTTAGCATTTCTGCACTAAATCCTTTACTTCACAGGTATTGTATAACTTTAGCTTCATTTTTTGACTTCTACTTTTCTTACCTTCTGGTTTACCTCCCCCATTTGTGATTCTTATTTTTGGTATTGTGAAATGTTCCATATCTGGGTACCTTTGCCTGTATTTCTTTTCCAATATCCTTGGACCTGCTTTTTTCTGTATTAATTAATTTGTCTTTCTCCTTTACATAAATACTGCACTATATCAGATCTCTCTTTCTTCACCATGTCCAGATTTCTTTTTTATACCTTTCATAAATCTTTATATTTTCACACTTCCTCAGTCAATTCTTTTTTCCAAATGGCCCAAGTTTTCTTGGTCTATATAATGTTTTTTATGAATCTGTTGTATTAATGATCAAAAATTTTCATTTAAAGCTTCTGACAGTTTTTCTTCTGCAATTATTTTTCTTTCCTCTAATTTCTCTCTTAATCTTTCTGTATAACTTCTGTCTGGAAATTCTGGACTTCTTACATAATAGTAACAGTACATCATTTCTTTCCTATCCTCAACAGTCCATGCTATCATCTTTATGGCTCTTTTTTGGCCTGTCAGTTTTTGGGATTTTTGTGGACTACTACTTCCTTCTACAACAGGGGGCCATCCTCTACAACAGGAGGCCATCTTCTACAACAGTAGGCCATCTTCCCCTATGTAGAATGCTAAATGTAAAGAACATTCAGGAAGGTAAACATTGTTTGTAGATGTTTAGTTAAAATGAGCATTTAAACTAACGGCCTTGTTTAAGGTAGGACAGAAATAAGAGGAACTGTTGTATCCATAACCATGGGAGCCAAAATACTTGTGTGACTTCATGTTGACAATAGGTTGCAGATTTAATTTTTGTTCTAAATAAAGCTCCTTTTGTTGATAAAATCAAGAAGGTTATCCAACTACTTGCTTTACCTCTCTGAAAGCATTAAGATACCACGGTTATTTTTAATAACTTCCTGGAGGGCTTTAGATATGGCAACAGTTCTGAAAGATGACCTGTCAGGGTCATTCCTGCCCTGGGTATTGAAAGATTCTTCCACAAACTGCTACTGTATTGGAGCAAGAAGAATGCCTACAGAGACAAGGCTACAGACAGTAGTCATAGCATTCAGTTGCCAAAATCATTGCCTCCCTGCAGGTTAAAAAGTTCTTCCACAGTTTGTCTCTGAGTTGCCGCTATCAAGTCAGCGCTTTCTTTTTGAACTACTTTTAGAACTAAATCAGTCTGACCCTCAGGGCAGCATATGTTGATTACTAACTCTTTTAAATGTCCTATTTATTTATTTATTTATTTATTTATTTATTTATTTATTTTTTGCTGATATTCATTGTCAGAGGTAATCAGTCCCCTCATTCAAGCTAGTTACCGCTTAAAAATATCTAAATGTTTTGCTGATGTGTGGCATTCTGGTTGGATGGCAGATCATTTTTAACTGCAACATTATAGCAGGCCATAAGAAATACAACTTGCTACATAGTGAGTAACACCTGTATGTGATAAACTGTTCTCATATGTGGTGTGGCCACAGAACTGAGAAAAACCAGCAACAAAGGTTTCACACGACTTGCCACAGAAACTTAGAAAATATGCTGTATCACCTCCCTCACATTGTAAACAATGTATTCTCCATAATATCATTCTGCAAGTCTACCTAGGCCTGGAAGGTTTACACTGATATCGTGGTCCAATGCATGTTGTATAAGAGGTGTGTAAAACTGAGAACATGCACTGTCGCATCATGTAAAGCAACACATAACTATACACTGCATGCAATGCACATCTGCTAATGTAGCAAAGATGGGTACCTAGAAATGCAACAACAAACACTAAGGTAACAGTATTATGTAACAATCACTGGCATCAGTAACATTAATTGATGCAGAATGCATGGTATGAGTCACACAATTCACAATGCAAGCACCAAGGAGAACAATGGACAGGGTGAAGGTACTGGGACCTGCATCCAATGCATCATTTTTTTGGCAGGGGGCTGAAGAAGGAAGACACATAATACAAGGAACAAGGGTAAAAGAGTAAGCACATGTGGAAAGGTGTGTTAGTAGCACAAGGAATGTGATAGACAGGAGAGATGTGACATGGACAGTTCTGACAATGAGATGGCAACATAACAGACAGACAGAAGGGGCACGGATATGGTAAATAGGATTTGTAGATAAATAAGGACATACTAAATCAAACTGACAGACCCAAATGCTGATGTCATTAACATCAGCAAAAAAAAACCTCAATATGCCACAAGGTATGTACTAGAACAATAATACCAAGCTCCCCACATAATTATTATTCCAATTTCGAAATCTTTCAGTACCAGGGAAAGGGCATATTCCCAACCCCAAAGACTGTGCTATCTAACACGCCTGTTGACCCTCTGTTTTGTAAACATATTCGTAGCACAAATAACAGTAGGCAGAGAGTGATAAAATGATTATGAAATAAGCCAAATAAAGCTGACTTGTTTACCTTTAAAATAAATACAGTAATCCAAGCCAGCTTTATCCAGGCATTTCATTTCATATCATTTCATCCAAAGCGTAAAAAACTTGGGAAGGCAGTTTGCCAAGAAATAAAGAACATATATACAGGTCTACAAGTGTCCAAGTATTTAAATGAATGAATAGTGATGGAATAGCTGAGGTTTAAGAGTGACAGCAAAAAGAAATGCCTGCATATGGGGGTTTGAAAATATGGGCCATGCTTATACGTAAAGCAGAAAAAGTAGCTCCACACAATATTGGGTAAGGAGTTGGAACATATTCTCCAGGGCATCACTGATCTGTGTGTTTTATCATCTAATGGGTTAAATGTTACTGTATCCTTAAATTCCCATTACCAGATCAGCAGTTGTGATAAGCCCTGTGTTTTCTTCTTCTGACTCATCTTTTAACATTTGTATTTTTATATTACAGCATGCAGCTCTTACTATGTTATGATTAGTTTGAATAAGAATAATTATTGGGTTTTGCATGTATTCTTTCTTTTGTATCCTCTGTTTACTATGTTGCATTACAGGGTTTCTATTTCTGTACAAAGCTATACACAGAATTTAATACAGAGCCTCTTACGTTTTGTCAGAAAAGAATAATGAATACTGGGTGTCAAATTCTTTTGGTTCTTACACGCAGTCCTTTTATATTCTATAAAAATCCATGGGTAGCAGTTTAGTCAACCATCACTGACATTAAAGTCTTATATACTGCAGTTTGGCTAGGAACTAAAATACAACCTGATGCAGACTCCCAGCTAATTAGTGTTTATCCTATGCTTGCCCTTGAATCTGCTACCAACATACATCTTTTGTCCGTCAAAACATTGTATCAATTCTAATAATGTTATCATGCCCATCATGCTTTGCAGAGCAATATATTAAAAAAAATCCAGGCTTGTGGGAAGCAGTAGGTGTGTGCAGAGTTCTCAGGAAGTAAAATAAAGGGTCTGCTCACAATGACATATATCACACACACTAAGTACACCAGAACCCATGCACATGTATTCCTCCATTCTTTTTATTCTTTTCCGTTAACAATGAAGTATGATGCTGGAAAAAACATAAAACTAAGGAACATGATTGTTTAAAAAGTGAATGCAAACTGAACTATTTGCTAGAAGACAATGCAAGTGGTGGTATGTATCGCAGGACTAGGGCCTTTACACATTATGCATTCCATCCTTTGAAAAGGCTATTCTATACATGTTACCTTCCACTCAAGCACTGGTTTTGCCTTATTTCTCAAGAGCAGCTAACTTAATGCAGTCAGTTTTAACACAGAGGCATACATTTTACAAGGCGATAAATGATACTCATCCCATCTGGTTTAACTCCTGCTTTTAAACTGCTCACTTTAAAACAATTTAAGAACAGTTTATGAGTTCTGCCTTCTCCTTCCTGCTTCTGTTTAGATAAGTTGTTAGATGTGTTGTGTTAGTTGCCTTAAAGTCTTTCATTTGGTGCAAGGCTGGGTATGTATAAAAAGTTCCATCACAATACTAAACTAAACCTAAGAACAGAGATCTTGTCCTATCTATTACGTTGGAATTAGTTCAAGAGTAGAATTTAATGTGACCTCTAAAAAAGCTGATAAGGTTGCATTTAATTAATTGCACATTTAAAAATTAATTGCCGTCCTATTATCTCAAGTGACTACAGGATCTGCTTCCATGGAAGAAGTTTGTATCTTAGGCACTGACTGAAAACATTTAAACAGCGCCAGTATAATGACAGTAGTCTCTGTATACTGCATATACTGACTGATGCACTGTAAACAAGCTAAGCTGTCTGAATAATAAATGTTCTTACGCATCGTTTTATTGTTGTATTTTTTTCTGGACCTCAGAACACATTGCAGTACATCAATGTTCTTTGAATACTACTTAGCTGAACTGACATTTATTTGACTAAAGTCACAATGGATCCCATTATGTTCAAATTAGTTCAGTGTAACATATTTGGCTGAAGCTTTTATGACCTATTCCAAAAATTTTTAAAACTTTGGACATCTTTGCATTAAATAAGGGACACAAAGTTTAACATGTCTCTCTTCTTGAGCAAAAAAAAGCAGTCTCATTGAGTTTTAGTATAATGGGAAACAAAATAGTTGCATATAGACTGGTGCAATATAATCTCAGTGGTACTCATACGAGTGCAGTACATCCAGACAGCAATCTTTTCCTCATTTTCAGATTTACTACTGATAAAATATGTCCCTTTTCATTGCAATCATGCTGGAAAATGGCATAAATGGATGCATCTTATGGCACCTCCATTATTGTCAGTTGCACACAACAGCAAAGATGCTTAATACATTGTAATGACAATGGATATGTTTCAAATAAGAGGATAGAAACTAAGCCATGAAGCATTAAAGATCATGTGATCATGTGCAGGTTGGTGGAACAGAATGTAGCATCTGCATTCCATTTTACTTTTTTCATGTTCTTTGATGATAGCTACAAGCTATTTTATTACTATTGTCACATAAAATGATGTGTTTATGTAAATGTTGTTGTTGCTTGTCTTTTGGCTTTTTCCCTGTAAGGGGTCGCCACAGCGGAACTCCGGTCCACTAATGATTGGCAGTAGATTTTTACAAAACGCAGAGGTGCCAGCTCGCCGCCCAACCTTCAACGAAGGCACGCCCATTTACGCACGCATGTCTTTCGAACGCTACCCAACTGCGGGGAGGACATGCAGACTCCACACAGAAGGCACTCCCAAGCCAAGCCAAGAATTGAACGGGAGAACCTCTTGCTGTGAGGTAACAACGCTTCCGCCGTACCACCGCGGCATGATGTTTTTATGTAAATACTAGTGTAAAAAAAAGTTGCTTCACAGCCAGTCATCGTACTCTTCCTGGTGTGCAGCTGAGATGGGCACTACTGACTAATGTATAGTCAGTAGCAGAAAATTTCAGTCTTGATATTACCAAAAGCACTACACTCTAATTTTATTTATTTATTTTTTTTATTTTTCCCTTTAAAAATTTCACAGCTACTGATTAAAGGCTAGGAGAAATGGATATGTTATAATTACTTATTTTTTTTATTTTTGGATTTCCTTCTTGATTTCATAGCCACAGCAGAAGTCCACATAGTGTGGGGGGGGGGGGAGTTGCAGTTCAGTTACCTTGAAAACATATAACTATACTCTTTAAATATTAGCACTGGCTGTGTGCAGTCTTAAATTTTTCTTTTCTTTTCACAGTTTGCAAGTGAACAAGTGCATAAGAGAAACCTGCACCACCAACTTTACGTCATCAACATAACTGAAGTGATGAATTAGGTCAAATGGGGGCGGGGGAGTCAGAAACGTTCCTTTTTTCATAGAGAAAGAACTTTCTTTCTGAACAGACTATTTTTTGGTAGTTTATTCAAATTCCTGTACAGGATCAGTTACAAAATAACAGCTGTGGTGTCAGACTTTCAGGTTAGTCAGTCATTCGCTTGCGCATAATCTTTAACAATGTAAAAAATTTAAACAGCTTAAAGAAACGTCCTTATTTTGTAAACACCTCTAAAGTCCTACTGTTTACATATTTTAATGACAGAAAGTGATAACCCCATAATATAATTTATCATACAGGGCAAAGTACTGTAGAATCCTCCATTATGACATGATGGTTTCCCTGACCATCTTGAATCTTAATCTGGACCAATGTATGGAAAATCACAAATTCACTCATGGAGTGGTGCCCATGTCCCTTATGGATAAAGGTAGTCTGTAAAAATAGTCAAAACCCCACTTTGTGACCCTTGTACCCTTTCCCCTAGGGATAAAAAATTGGGTAAAATTTGAGAAAAACTGAGTAGGCTTGTAAGGGCTCTTGAGCCATTAGCCTAGTAATCTCCTATGACCCTATGACATCCAGGCAGATTAGACAATAACCTGTTAAGAAAACTAGATGTTCTGCCATAGAATCAAAGGTCATTGGATGGTGCTTTGCATCACAACAAAACAAACACAGTTCAAACATATCAAGTTCCATATGCAGTTATTTCAATCTGTTTTTATTACACTAAAGAAAAATCACTAAAGCAAGTGATTATAGTAAAAAAAGAAGACTTGAAGCACCTTTTATACACTTGGTAAAATAAACAGTACATTGTCAGAAGCAAATGGTATATTCTTAAACTGTGACTTTGCTATACAGACATTAGGTTAAGACATACTAATTAACCTTACCTTTATAACTGATAAATGCTAAATCACATTTTATTGTAGTTAATGTAAGTTCTTAATTATTTGTATTTTAACCAGCTAAGTGATCTAGTCTTTCTCAGAACCTTTTCAGACATGACTCCAGTTGCAGGAGTAAAATCACTTATTATTATCTAGAGTTTGTAGTAGCCAATAAACCAGTATATTTTGGAGGTAGGGAGTAGTTCATGGACTTCATAGGTTTATAGGAGATTACTCAGCTAATGGCTCAAGAGCCCTTACAAGCCTATCCATTATTACTCAAATTTTACCTGACATTCGATTCTAAGGGCTAGAGGAATGCTTAGTTTTGTCCCTATGCCTTTGAGTATTTTACAGACTGCTCCTATCCATAAGGGACATGGGCAGAACCGCAAGAGTGAATTTGTGATTCCCCATCCATTTAACCAAACTGAGTTTGAAGAGGGTCAGGGGGCTCTGCTTTGCTTGAATAGGAAGCCTGTTACAGAGAAGGGGTAATATCTGAGATGCATATCTGTCTGTCCAGCATGTTTTGTATAAATCAACTGGATTCTCTTGAAAAAAACTGGGAGATAATGTACATTCCACAGAGACAATACCCATGAGTCAGGACTGAGCCTCAATGTATTCGGCTATGAGATAACCTTAAATACTGAGCCAAGCTGGGATTGTCTGAATAGTTATATGTATCGGTCTTTAACCCTCTTTCATTTTAATAACTGATACAGTTATATGTATCAGTTGTTAAATTGACAGAGGATTATGCATTTTATGAATAAAATAGCTTGACAAAGGTAGGGCACACTGTGACACAGGGGTTAGAGTTATTGCCTAATAACATTTGTTTTTTTCAGTTTTACTTTTAGCTTGCTGCTTTCTTTGGGGACCTTACATCTGCTCCTTTTGTTCAGATGGGTTTTTTCTTAGGTGGTCTGTTTTTAATCACACACCTCAAAGACATGCTATATGTAAATGACAACATTTTATCACCTTTCAATCGGGTTTTAGAAAATCTAGGCAAGAAAGCAATCAAACTCTTACACTCAAAACATTCCAAAAACTCAACCTCAATAAAAATGTAAACACAGTTGTGTTTTCTTTAGATGGCTAAAATGTTTTTGGTAAAGTATTATCTTTTTGAATACTGATTTCTACCCCTTTTTCATCAGACAATCTCTTCTGGATATGAAACCCAACTCCTAATTAATGAAAATGATTAGAAAACAATGTCCCATCTCACCCTATCTATTTAATCTATATACTAGACCTCTTTTTCTCTTCCTATTATAGTAATTTTCCTTCTTACTTGAGCACAATTCCCACATCTTTTGTGGATGAGATCAATATTTATCTAACTATGAATTCTCAGCTTCCCACAATTATAAATTCAAAAAGAAATAAACTGAATTTTTTAGTGGATCTTGTAAATACCTTATACCAAGATAAAGCAATAGCTAAGATATATAAAACAATTTAAGATTTTAAATTCAAGGATTCTTATCAAATTTTAAAATCTTGATATGATTTAGAGCAAGATTTACTGCATTGCAATAAAATATAATAAAAAAGCTTTGCGTATAGCATCAAATATATTCCCTTCAAAAAGTTATTTTATGCACAATTAATAATAAACTGCAACACCTACCTAATGCCAGTAAAACTATCTTCATTTAATTTTCAGTCATCACTGCAATAATATTGTAATAATCTATAATATTCATGTTCTGCAGATTATGCACATATATTACATAAACTTTGGTATCGTCCATACCTCAAAATTTATGGGACATATTACATAATAAATTAATCTTGATAGGTTTTAAAAATATTCCTTGGAAGTGGCTGCTGGTTTTATTACATATTTTTTTTTCAAATGGAATAGATCTCCCAGATACAAGATAAAATTATTTGTATTACTACAACATTATCTAGCACAAAACTGAGCAGCTAAGTCTAAAATGTCATGAGAAAACTTTAAGGCAGTTGCTATTAAATATATTAAAACACTCAAGATAGTAAACAGAAATAAATCACTTTAATTGCCTTAAACATAATTAAATCCTTCCATGCATACTCTTCTCGTAAACTAATCCAGCATTTACTGTTATTGTGATGTTAATACAGCCATTATATATATTAACTTAGCAATTCAATATTACAATGAGTTTATATAGCTGGATAAAATTATCGTGTGTAACATCTACTTGTACATATAGTCCCATGTCTTTATTTTAGTCATACTTATATTTCCAGAGGTTTTCTAATCATATAAATTGTATATAGCTGTTTCTGATTACTTTTCAGTGGTTCATCTTTGTTCAATTATTATTTCATTGCTAAATTCATTAGACAGTTGCAAATCTTTTGATTCCAGTATGAAATTTGTTTCTAAACATTTTTGATAAAAAAATTTTACGATAAAAGTTTTAATTTATATTTAGAAAAAAAAATACAGTAGGTGAACAGGCAAATCTGCATGTGATCCAGTGCCATGTGTGAGTATGTATGTATGTATGTATGTATGTGTGTCTAGTCATCTTCTGATAGATTGGTATATTCATGACTTCTTCATCTGTCTTGTGCCCATCAACATCAGGATAGGCTCTGGCTCTTATATGAACCCCAATTTGGATGAAGTGGGGAATCAGAGAAAAAAATTAAAATTAATGGAAGATGAGGTAATTAAACTCTTGTTTTTTTTTTTTTTGTTGGCGGGGGAATACATTTTCAGTCTATGTCTTCTATTTACATTAAAATTACATTATGTGAGAACAAGGACAGACAGCAGTAGACCAAATAAAGCTGTCTTCACTGACACAGATTCCACCTGTCTGTAATAGAGAACTATTTGCTAATGATGAACTTTCCCCATATACTAGTATGTCTTTGTTTGTCACGTGCAAACTATTTTTCCTCAGTTTGTACCTAAAAAACTTTTTTATAAGTACTTTTCAGCCTTTTTCCAGTCCTTAACTTAAATTGAATCGGCATTGTTCTGGCTGAATTGTTCATTACCAGCTGTGAACCCAGGATAAGCATTATGTTTCATTTCGCTTCGTATCCATTTTAGCTAACACACTATGTCCTGTGCTTAAAACTTCAGTCATTCCAAAACTGACTGAAAAAGATGCTTTACAGAAAATGCAGCTCTTCAGTGTACACTCGTGTGTGTGTGTGTGTGTGTGTGTGTGTGTGTGTGTGTGTGTGTGTGTGTGTGTGTGTGCATCATATATATATATATATATATATATATATATATATATATATATATGTATAGAGAGAGAGAGAGAGAAAGAGAGAGAGAGACCTACATATTGATGATACCATTGAACTAAACCGGTCTGTTTTTGTAACATTAGGTCGTGTTAGTTTGCGAAGGCATATCTGCATTAAATAGCCTGAAGCATTAATTTGTTTCTGTGTGCTGGTTGTTTTCATTGTGGAGTTATAGATCCCTCTCTTTATATATATATATATATATATATATATATATATATATATATATATATATATATATATATATATATATATATATATATATATATATATATATATATATACATATATATATATATATATATATAGAGAGAGAGAGAGAGAGAGAGATCTCTTTATCTCTCTCTATACACACACACACACACATCCAAAACAAGACTAATTGTTTGCCTTTTCAGAATAGGTTACTGAATAACCCTCTAAAGGATAAAGTGGGTATCAGATAATAAATAAATATGTGAATGTATTTTCATGTGCTATAATCCAGCACTTTCTCTGAATTTTATGTAGTGTTTTAATGTCATTAATTATTGTATTGTCTTCTGGGTTATCTCTTTCTCTCCCCATGTTTTTTTTCTAATTTCAGTAAAAACCACAACTGGTGAGCGAAGTACTGAGGCAACGAGTAAAAACAACGAACTTTATTATCGTAAGCGCTTTCGGAAAAGCTAATACTTCTCCTTTATTAGACATCAGATCTGATGAAGGAGAAGTATTAGCTTTTCCGAAAGCTCTTACGATAATAAAGTTCGTTGTTTTTACTCGCTGCCTAAGTACTTGGTCTGATGAAGGAGAAGTATTAGCTTTTCTGAAAGTGCTTACGATAATAAAGTTCGTGGTTTTTACTCGCTGCCTCAGTACTTCACTCACCATTTGTGGTTTTTAATAGTTTTTCTTGCTTTTGTGTTGTATTCTAATTTCATTATTCATTGTTTTTCTTTTTACTATAATTTTAAAATTTATTAGATATAGTTATTAGATCTGGCAGTATAGAAATTCAATATTTTTTCCACTTTCTAAATTGCTTGCCATGTTGTTTCCTTCTATTCTTTCTTGTATGCCTAGATTTTCCATTTTCATTACACTTGGCCTGATCATGGAGCCAAGGTTCATATTTCAGCATAAGATCTTCATCTTATAAATCAACCATGACTGGATGGGCCTCCTTAGCCAGTTACTTTTATAAGCAGGAAAATCCTCCCTGATGATAAGGTTTGATTCTTCAGCATACTAAGCATACTGCCAGTGTCTTAATTGCCAGTTACACTGATATATACTTTCCATTAGAACTGTAAGACCATGACAAATAAACTGCCTATTCCTCTCCACTGGTATTTACTATGCATGCAGTTCAGCAAACCACTAAGGAGCCTAGCCAATTTCTAATACAGGACAATCAATTTCTAGAGTACAGAAAGCAGTATGTTAACATCTCAAATCTGCATAAACGTTTACCACAGTCAGAAAAATAAAAGGATACAAACTTCTGCTGGTCCTGGTTTTTGTTGTTGCTTGTGAGGAAGGTGCCTTTCTAGTTTTTTTATTGTTATGGACTATGTGGTTTAACAATTTTGCCTTCTCTATATTACAATCATCTTCCCAGGCACAGGATATTCCACTATGCATCACCTTTCCACTTTCTATGAGATCAATTTCAAGAGCTATTGCCAATACCTGACTCTGTGTGACAGTCCAGTGAAACTTTTTATGCTAACCCACTTCAAGTCCAAACCTTAAAGCATAAAACAAATGCCCATCATGGGTCTCACTCCACACTCCATCAGATTATCAACCATAAATCTTGGCTTTCTCATTTGTGAGCTATTTCAATATTCTGCTAATATTCTGCTAATATTCAATTTCATATTCTGATACATTATCCATTTCCAAACATTACATATCACATGACAGTATATATTTCAAAGATGAACCTGTGAATAACATGTTTGAACTTCACAAATTATTGCTGTTAATAATGAAACCAACTCCTTCTATTTGTTTCTCTTGTGTTAAGCTTTTAAGCACAAAACACTCTATCTGGTTGCACTGGTGAGTTAGAAAGTTATGTATTGAAGAGGTGTTCCAAACTACCTAACCTAGGTGTTGAAGTGACATACTTATATACCTAAAATAAGGTCTCTGGAAGGAAAATATTTCTGACAATTGATATTCTCTTCTACACTACTGGTTAAAATATTATAAAGCAGGTATCAGCAGCTGGCATAGTTTTCAGAGATGATAAACATACTGGTTCAAATACCGAGAGGGATAAAGTTGAGAAATGCACAGTATTTGTATTTATGAATTAACTTGCTAAAGTCACCTGTGATGAAAGCAACGTTTTATGTTTTGTTTGTTGTTTGATTTTTGTGGATTTACAAAGCAAAGCAATAACTTTTTTTACCCCACTTAAATCTTGGCAGTTAGTTATCCTTAGGATGCCTAATCCCCAGATAATCCCGCTTACTGGCTGATTAATTTTTTTTCTCAAGGGTGAGAACTGGGCAAGCAGAGAGTTAAACTTGCAGGGCTGTGGAGATTTGTAAATGCAGACTCTCACACCACATTGACACTTTTCCTAAACACAGGCTTGGTTGTATGCATTGCCCAACATGCAAAGTCTTGGCTACACGGCTGTTCAGTTCACCACTACAAGGATCCCCCTGTATGCAATTCCCTCAGCATCCCCTTGTAGCCCCTGTAGCAGTTCTTACTGTCTTATCTTTCAACTGAAAAATGAAAGCTAGTTTTCTAGCCAGCCATCAGGCATACCTGGGTCAGGTGCAGTGCTGACATCTGCAATTCCTAAGCACTCTTGGACCAGCCTAATGCTGTAACTCTTATCTAGAATGTGACCTTCATAGGTTCATAGTAATTACTAGGCTAAGAACCCCAGGGTGCCTTTATAAGCTTAGCCATCTTTTTCCAAAGGTGAGAATCAAACCATGTACCTTTAGCCTCCAGGATAAACACCTTAACCATTACAACACCCCAAATGAAAGCTATATTTCCATGGTGATCATCAAATAAGAAACAGTATGAGCAAATATGTGCAGCGTGCTTAATTACTTCTTATTCCAAAATACCTATGTCTTTTTCTGTATGCATCTTTACAAATGTTCATGCTTAGTTTGTTTACTAAATGACACGTCTAATGCTGTTTTGATTAAATGTAGCACATAATAGTTTTGTAGACTGTTACAGTACATCAGACATACTATTATTTAATCATTAGGAGTAGGTTCAAGACCTCCACAAAATGTTTTCTTAACAAGGACATTTGTTGGTTAGTAGTAATGAAAAAGTTAACCAAGAAAATAATCTGTGTTCCAGCCTTTTTGATACTTGACATAGTTACAGCTATGCAATGGTTTTGAGCTACTGCATTATCTCCAGCATATCTGCTTGACAAGGACAGCCTACAAAATATATGTCTTAGTTGGACTGCATCTGTGTTTCAAGTGTAATTTTAGAGTCATATCACAGCTCAGTTAATTAAAAGACTGAATTACACTGACAGTAACCATTCTTTTTGTTCTAAGCATAAGAGCATGTCAACACGTGTGAAATAGCTCCATAGATTGTGCAGGCAGCTCTCCGCATACAACAAAAGATTTGTTTTCATAAATAGATCGAGGTTTTGTTTTCAATTCATCAACAATAGGCATGCCAACTTCAATGAAGAGTGGGATGTACTTAAAGAGTGCTGCCCCCTTTGATCAAAATTCTGGAACAGGTGCCTCGCTGCCCCCCAGCAAGAGCACAGCAGATATAAAGGAGTGCTTTGGCAAGTCGTCCACTACAGTGTGTAGGATGCTAGAAAAGAAGTGGTGCATTTCTGGAATAATATAAATGTACATCTTGTTAAGCAGAGTTGTTTTGTCATTGTAGCAGCACTGGATGATTCAAATAAAACATCTGATAACTTTAATTATTACAGTCAACTCAGATAAATGGTTTCACAAACATTTAGTTTGATGAGTAATCCATAGGAAACTATTTTACACCTAGCCAAAATGCTACACATATTCCAAGTTTATCATGGTATTAAATTATTACTCTGTTATAATGACCTGTGTACAAATAGGGCTTAATTACCTAAGTTGTATCATTTTATATAGGTTGATAAATTACTGCTTTATACTGATCAAATATCTACCGGATAAGTCTCAATGTATGTTAAAATGTTACTCTGTTATAATGACTAATGTCTACGGATAGGACTTGATTATGTAAATGGTATCATTTTATGTACATTAAATTGTTATTGTGTTATAATGGCCTTTGTCTGCTGATAGGCCGTTATTACATACATGCGAGTTTACAGCAGCTTGATTCACTCTGGGTGTTGGTAAAGCCAAGCATATTACATGTTAGCCTTAGAATACAAGTTACTTTTTGAGGGGCATGACCTTGGCCACCTTAGGGATTATCAAAGCTGACTTGCCAATGTATACCATTTGTTTGTTAACATGTCTAAACAGTTTGCAGGCCCATCTTCTGAGATGCATATTTATTTTTGTTAAATGCTTAAGAAAGCGATGATACCTAAAAATTATAGAATCAAAGTGAATTTACCATTGAATGATTAATATATATATATATATATATATATATATATATATATATATATATATATATATATATATCTATATACTCCAGAAAACGGGCTACAGATAAGACAGCAAAGAAACAAACAGTAGCCAAAGTGATACAAAATAATTTGTGAATAAAGTACACTAAATGCAATCTACCTGTAATGTCTTAAGGTCTTATGTTACTTTGGTTGAGTTTACATTTAGTTGAGTATAATAGTGGATTATTTTGGTTTCTGTAACAATAAGGTACCATTAATATTCTGACAACTACAATTTTAGGAGATGTTGGTGGATGAAAGGTGTTTTTAGAACAATGGGTTGGTTACGGTGGGGGGGCTATGTTTTTACAGTACTGCATCAAATAGTGTCAGTGTCTGTTTCTGCAATCACAGATCAGTGTATGCAGGGTACTTCTCCCTTGTCTGTACTGTTTTGTGATCTCATAATACATATATATATATATATATATATATATATATATATATACATATATATACATATATATATATATATATATATATATATATATATATCTGTATATATCTATATATATATATATATAAAGAGAGAGAGAGAGAGATGTGGGAGGAGTTTGTCTGTCTGTCCACTTCCAGTGAGTTGCCCAGGAAGGGGAAACAATGTGAGAATACATTCCAGTCTCCCATTACTGATACTGTGGACTGGGATTTGCTAAGGAACTTATTGGTGCTTTTTTTCTTACCTTCTGTTTCCTCAGGCAGGAAAAGGAAGAGAGTTCTCCAATGTTCTGAACGGGATGTTAAGTCAGAAGAGCAGGCATTACAGGAGGAGGGACATCAGGAATTTCTACACAATCTGAACAATCTGCTTCTGTGGAAATCATGGTTTCATATTTCCCACCTGAAGATTTATCCTTTCCAGAAACTTTACCTAAGATGAAAGTTTTTTTTTTTTTCAGTTAGAGTCAAATTAAATTTTTATAGCACAGAAAATATATTAAGATTTTCTACAGTTGGAAATGAACTCTGCAGCTATTCCTTCTATGTTGCCTGCTTAACAGAATGTTTTTTTTTTCTTTTTTTTCTCACAGCTTTAAGCTTACCTGATAGTCAACTTCCTAACCCTAGGGAGTGTTATAAGCTATGTAGGGTACCTCAGTGTCATAAGCATTTATTTTCAAATCCTAAAGCTGACCCAGCTGTGATTTCTTTATCCAAGATGGCTTCTGCAGAAGAGTTTGCTGCCTCTTTCCTCATTCCTTCTGACAAGGATAGGATGTAATGAATGAGTTGAGGAAGAAACTGGACTCCTCTAGTACTTTGTGTTTCAGGATTTTAAACTGTCAAGTTGTGTGGTAAAGTTTTTACTGTTATCTGCAGATAACATTCCCTCTTCTGAGGCAAAATAAATCCTGGAATGGCTCTATTCTGTCTGCTTAAGTAACCAATCACATTTAAGGTGTGCTTATGATGTTGCTGATTTCACCCCCCCTAAAGAGCTGCTGCTTCATGATCAGTATTGAGAAAACTATCTTGGCTTCAACCTCAAAATCTTCCTGAAGATGTTAAAACTGAAATTTTAAATTCTCTGTTTGATGAGCATTTCTGTTTTGCCTTTCTCCAGCTGAAGTATTAAAGTGTGATGAGAGGGGAAGGTGAATACAAAGAATGATTCAAAATTTTCAACCCTTGATTTTTAAAGAAAATATAAATTTCTCTTCTACCTCTCCTCCTTTTTTCAGTAAGTCATTCAAGCAGCAATGTGCTTGTAAACAGAATGGCTAGGAGGCTCTAAAAAGAAAGGAAAAGCTTCAAAACTATGTCTTCCTTTTCAGGTTATTTCCCACCCCACCCGCCACTCTGGCTGCCTCTCGATCTTCCTGAGACTTTGTCTTCCTTTATGGCACCAGATTGTTACAGATAAATGAGATCGGAAGGTAGTTCAGCAGGTTTACACTTAACAATGAGAATCCCTTCCTACCTTCCCGGAGTATTCCTCCTTGCCCTGTGAACTAGGTTTCTCTCACCCTTTCTTTTCTGCACCAGACACTAACCTAGGGAGTTATAGAACCTGTACCTCTCTGATATTTTAGCAACTGTTTTTATTCAAGGATTTTTATGGTACCAAAAAGCAAAAGCTCCTGGAAGCCTGTACCAGACTTTTCCTTTCTAAATCTTTTTGTCAAGATTCCGAAGTTCAAAATGTTATCCCTTCAATCCCTTCTTCCTCTGATCCCCCTTCAAGCCTTTAAGGTAAAGTTTGAATGAAAAAATAATTATTACATTGCCATTTGTGAGCAGTCCAGACATTTTTAAGGTCTCCTATGTCTGTGAGCAGTCCAGACATTTTTAAGGTCTCCTATGTCTGGGTTACATTGGTAGTTCTCCATCTTACCCTTTAGACTTTCCGCAGCACCAAAAGTATTCACAAAGTTTCTTGCTCTACTCGTTATGTATTGCAAGCTTCAAGGCATTCACATCTTTCTATATTTGGATAATTACAGTATGTTTATATACTATTTTTTCCTGTTATCAACAGTGTTTACAAACTGTCCTTCTAACCTGTCTAGGTTTTCAAATCAACCTTTAAAAATCTCTTCTCTCTTCCCACAAAATTGTATTTCTGGGATGTCTATTGAATTCTGCTGTGGGAAGAACCTTTCCTCCTCCAAACAAAGTAGAGATTTTATAGCAGTTCTTCCTGAGTTTCCTTAATCAAAGCCACAAATCTGCAAAGGAAGTTCTTAAGATTTTTGAATACATGACATACAGTATATGATTCTCACACTCCCCCCTGGCCAGAATCTACATATGAAAAATACAGCATTAACTCATATCAGTCTGTATTCAGTATTCACACCCTTTGTCCTTTCAGATCACAGTTCTGGGATAAGTGAAAAGGGTGATTCTTTGGTTGATAGGCCACATCTCATGCAACTGAGGTCTCTCACTCTTTGGGAACACATACAGTCTCTGCAGATGCATCAGACTTGGCATGGGGTACATTTTACAAAAGGGGATTTTTTAGACAGGTAGACAGAAACACATAAATGTCAGAGAAGTACTGGCAGTGATCAATTCTTTAATGGTATTAAAGCATCTCTGGTGCCCAGGACCTCTGCAAGTAAACACAGACAACACAACAATGACGTGATGCATAAACAAACAGGGGGTATCAAACCCTCTCTTTGCAGACTGGATATGACAGCCAGGGCAACAGCAACTTAACTCAGTTTGGCTTTGCAGGCATACATTCCTTCAGAGCAAAACCTTTTTGCAGACAAGCTCAGCAGGATCAGAGAAGAGACCTGCAAATGTAATCTTCATCCTGGGATCTTCCGGGAATTGATCCAGCTGCTGAGAACTGCAAAGGTAGATCTGTTTGTTTCTTTTCTGGATAGACAGCTAAAGAAATTATGCTCAAGGACTGCTTGTAAATTTCAATTCACATTGACAGAGGGATCTATATTAAATTCTCGAAAGCTGACAATGTCGAATCTGACATTGTCGACACGAAAATAGCGAAACTGCAGAACATCGAACAAGTAAATGGAAATCTCTGTAAGGGAAGATTTCCATTTACGTCAATGTAGTGCAGTCTCGGAGTTGGTATATTTAAGTAGTGGGGGGTGTGGGGGGTGCAGGGGGGCTTGCCCCCCATCCTACACTGTTTAGTTTTTTTGTTGTTGTTTTTATTATTTTTTTGTGGACATTAGATGTTTTAACGGTTTGATCACTAAAGGTCGACCTTTAGTGATTCGAACTGTTAACTATTCGATGTTCTAATATAGACCCTTGACAGAGATATTCCTTTATATTTTCCACCCTTGCCCCAGATATCCAGGATTCTTCTGAAGATCCAGAATGATTTTCCAAAAATTTTGGCGGTGACTCCCTTTTGCTCCAGGCAACTGTGGCTCTGCCTTCTTTTCAATCTGTCCAAGGGCAATTGCCACAAGCTTCTCCACAGCCTGTGTTGGCTAACACAAGACATGGGTTATTTGGTACACCTCAACCTGAAAAATCATCAATAACTGCCAGGATGAAAGAATTTTAATAAGGTCAAGTTCAAAAGAAATAATACCTTCAGTTAAAACCTATGTAAGGCAATTTCCAAGACTCAAACTAAACTTAATTGTTTTTACCCACTTATGCATCAGTGTGTTATATACTGTAGTTTTGAATCTGTTGGAGGAATATCCCATCCACACCCACAGACTTTATACTGCTGAAGATGAAGCTAAATTAACAATTTAGCATATTTTACTCTAGCAGTGCAAAACATCTCTGAAAAGGCAATAAAAGCCCATAACTGCAAAGTTAAATGCTGTGACTCACATAAAATATTTAGAGTTCAAAGACCTTGTATTTGTATCCATAATATTCTACCTCACCGATTGTTTGCTTTTGGTGGTAAACCATCTGTGGGGCAGAGTAACTGCATTTCATTGACGTATGATTGCTCCTCACCTTATCTCAGTTATTTCACCAGCTACTGTAGCATGATTTCAAGCCAAATACACTATAATACTGAATGTTGCAATTAACTTAGGCGTATGTTAACAGCAATCTACCAGCTTGTGTTACCATCTTTGAAATTATCAGGATTTGTCATACCTCCTATTTTTCTGCAGTTTTACAGATAGTTTTTTTGGTACTTACTCCACTGTGGGCTGACCCACTCTATTCAGCCCTCTCTATGCTGGGGCTTCACTCTGCTCCTCTGCCTACCCCCAAATCTCACCCACCCTCACTACCTCTACACTTATACCTCACTTACTTCACTCCTCTGCTTATCCTAATCCTATCCTCTGCCTAACTTTCTATCTAATCACAAGCTGTTCTCTTTATACTATCTCCACCAACGTCTCTTCTAAATTCCTTCTCAAATCTCACTCTGCTCCCTCCCCATCACACTATTATCACTGCTCATTACCTCACCTAACCATACTACAAGATTTTTACAACACCAACCATGCTGTTTCCCACCTGTATCTTCTTATTCATTCTTCTTCCTCTCATTCCTGAAATCCTCACTATTAGTACTGATAAATAAGCACACCTCATCCATTAATTCATCCTTACCCATCAACCATCTTCCCACTAGCTACTCAAAAATCTCTTCAAGCTTATTTCCCATAACTCCATTCCACTGCTGCAGCTCAAAAATATTAAAATAAATGTCAGTCTCAATGTCAACGCAATGCTTCTACCCATCTCTCATAAAAATGCCATAATAAACAAACCTTCTTTTTCCATCATACATCAGTGTGGTGACATCCACCCCAACCAGTCAAACCCTAAACCATAAAACACACTCTAAAAGTTTAAAAATAGTCACTGTAAACATTAAAGCATATGCAACAAAATCACAGATTGTTATACCTGGATTCCCCAACACAGCCCAGACATCCTAGCCACAACATTGGCATGGCTAAAGCCTGAAATAAAAGATGCTGAAATACTTTCCTTGGTTATAATAATTTTAGACTTGATGGAAAACATAAAAAAGCAGGTGGAATAGATATAAACTTCCCAAATATGCTCACAGTAATTCTTTATGCAGACACAATCCAAACTTTTGGAAAAGCAGAAATTCTAATCTTATTCCTAAAACTTAATATAGCCAAGAACATTTGCTTTGCTGTGTTATATATCCCCCCAGGACAGAACATTCCAATACTTGAAAACATACTATCCTGGATCGCAGATATAATCACAAATTAAATTTTCATCCTGGGTGATGTAAACATAGGTTCATAGGTTCATAGGTAGGTACTAGGCTATCGTCCCAAGGGCCTAAGTGAGCCTAGCCAACAAGGTTCCCTGGCTTACGTCATCCATGAAAGTGAATTTCCTGTGCCCCTGTCAAGCAGAGACACAGAAGTGATCCCCGGGGTGTATTTCCTATTTCCCATCCACTCATTAAGATTTTTCTTGAAGAGTGCTAATGAGGAATTTTGCTTGACATAGATGGGTAGCTTGTTCCAGAGTATGGGAAGTTTCTGGGACAGGGATCTATCCCTCCAGCATGTCCTCTTTGTTGTGGTGACAAGGTCTAGGTCCCTAGAGCATGTAGCTCAGAGGGATTGGGATTTCTTAAGGTGCAGCATGTCCAACAGATCTGGGTTTAACATAGCTTTATATATTAGGCAGTGATCTCCTCAGAGTAAGCAATATGCTACAGAGTAAAGCTGGAGTTTTTTCAGACGGTCAGTGTAGGGCATCTGTTTGAGGCCAGTAATCCTCTTTGTGAGGTACTTCTGTGGCCTTTCCAGCTGCTGCAGATGTCTTGTGAGGTACATTCCAAAAAGGGGTGTTGTACTCTATAATAGGTCTAATGAGTGCCGAGTAGAGGGGAACAATGACCTCTTTTTTCCTGGATGAGAACCCTTTTCTGATGAGGTGTGGGACACAGAAGGATTTCCTGACTACTGTGGCAATGTGATTATCAAAGGAGAGACTACTGTCCTCCTGGGTCCCAAGGTCTCTTATCACACATTCTGCATTAAGTAGACTGCCATTTATGTGGTAGTTCATGGGTACAGAGTTTTTACTAAAGGGAATGACAATGCACTTTTTGACAATGAGCTTGAGGCCATGCCTCTGATATCAGGCATCTGTGTCAGTGAGGCCCTTCTGTAGGATGTCCACATCATTTGGGGACTCAACTATGGCTCCTAGTTTGCAGTCATCTGCGAACTTCGTTAGCCAGAGGCCTTCTGTGTTAGCCTGTACTTCAGAGAAGTAGATACCAAACAGGAGAGGTCCCAGGACTGAACCCTGTGGTACTCCATTTGTCACTGGTTTGAAGTCAGATTTGGAGTCTGCAACTTTACAGTCTGGGTTCTGTCAATGAGCCAGTTGGCAACCCATCTTGTGACATAGAGATTTATACATAGTTTAGTGAGTTTAGCTATAATTCTAGAATGGGGGATGGTGTCGAAAGCCTTGGCGAGGTCAAGATAGGCTGTGTAAACCACCTTACCCTTGTCTACGGCTTTGGTGACTGCCTCAAAGAAGTTGATCCGGTTCAGAACGCATGATCTGCCTTTCACAAACCCAAACTGGGTGGGGTCCAGAGTTTGGCAGTTACCAATATCTTTGTTTATGAGTTCCATGATGATACATTCCATGGCCTTGCAGACCAGGCTCATCAGGCTAATAGGGCGATAGTTCCCAGGATCAGTGGTGGCTCTCCCTTTGTGGAGTGGGATAATTCTTGCTGTGTGTCATTCAGTGAGCACAAAGCCTGACATGAGACTATGATTGAACATGGTGCTTAGGTGGGGAGCCAGTTCACTCTGACGTTCGTGTAAAATGATGTTAGGATGTTGTCCGGTCCCATGGATGCTGTGTTTTTGGTTTTAGATAGTGCAGCGTTTACCTGCATAGATGTGATTACAGGGACACTGCATTCTTCCTGTATAGATATGGGACCTTTACGGGGTGATAGGGGGGTAAAGTTAGCATTGGACCTATATGCCAGGATGTTGGCAATATCAGTTGGTCCTGTAATTTTCATGTCATTGTGCTGTAACTCAGAGCAGATCTGGGTGTTGCCATTGAGATTCTTGATATAGCTATAGAATGCTTTGTGGTTGCCCTTAGAATCAGTGGCCATTTTATTTTCATAGCTAGCTTTGGAGGATCTTATAAGGGATCTCAGCTTCTTACTGAGGCAGCTTCTCCACTCATGGGAATTTACTGTCTTTTGAAACAGATTCTTCCTTCTGTTGTAGAGTTTGTTTATGGCAGGGGACTACCAGATTGGCTTCCTTTTTTATGGAGGATAGCATCTTGGTTCTGTTTGGGATAGCATGGTCCATGCACTTATGTAAGTGCTTATAGAGTGCATTTGTGTAGGATTCAGCAGTCGTAACTGTATTGTCCATCTGCATGGGTGTCATGAAGTTCGCCACTTCTGTCTTAAGAAGCATGAAGTTGGCTGGCAGTCTTTATCCACAAATTCAGCTCAACTTATTAATGCACCAACAACATATGGCAAAAATAACTACCAACAATCTATCCTGGGTTGGATTCTGATTACCAACCCATCTGATTTTATCTCCTCAGGCACCCTCCCTGATACACTAAGTGACCACCAGCCAGCGTATACACACAGGAATATTGCACAACTAACAAAGGAACATAAGCTCAGAACTACCCATAATCTCTCCAAATTCTCCAAAGAGTCTTTCATTGAGTCTCTAAAGGCATTTACCTGGTCCATCCTAAAAAGACTCCCCTTAGATGACAAACTGAATACTGCAATGCAACATTTCTAAATTTTCTTAACACCTTATCCCCACAGCATACAAAAGAATTAAAAACAGCCATACCCCATGGTCTTCTTCTTCTTATGAAAGAGAGACAAAGCATGGATTAAATGGCCAAAGAATAAAAATGACAACAATTGGCAACTTTTTAGACAGCTATATAGCCAAGTCAAGAAACACGTTAATATAGATAAAAAGTATTATTATGGTCAGCTACAAGATAGCCATAAAAAAACCTAAAATTCTGGTCCTCCGTATCATTTCTCATCAGCCCAGGTACAAAAAAGAATCCCAGCCCATACCCAGACATGTCCCCTCCTCAAACAGCTAACTACTTCAATACATACTTCATAGAATGCATAGCCAACTTATTCTCAAAATCACCTCACACACCCCCTTCCACACAGCCAACATCTCCTGCCATAGTCCCTATCATATCTCCCGCACAAAACACACCTACCTGCAACCTCTCTGATACACATGCAGACAACTCCACCCACTTTACCTTTCAACCAGTTTCTATAACTCTCATAAAAAGCTTTTATGTAAACTAAAAGTCTTGCTTCTCCTCAGCCAACAACCTTCCCATAGAATACCTAAATCTAGCTGCTGATGCAGTAGCATACCCAATCAGCATTCTTATTAATAGATCTATAACAGAATCCTGTGTCTCTGACTAGCAGAAAATGCACACATTACTCCATTATACAAAAGAGGTAATTCCACTAACATTACAAATTTCTGTCCCATAGCAATCCTGTCTCCTCTCTCTAAAATCCTTGAAAGATGTATTCATCAGCAGTTTCTCCAATATCTCTTACAAACTAAGCTAATCATGAATATGCGGCATGGATTACAGCCAAGCCACAGCACCTTTACTGCATTACTATCATTTAGAGACTCTGTCAATAAGGCTCGCCACTCTAATAAACTTGTATCTGCAGAATTCCTGGATATATCAAAAACCTTTGATATGGTCTCTCACAGTAAACTCCTCAATCAGCTTTCCACTCTGGGTCTAGCATCTCCATCAATTCAATGGTTCTCTAGCTACCTTGCCAATGGGCAGTAGGCTGTAAAATGGCAGGGATCCACCTCCGCATACCTTCCCACTTCCACAGGAATCTCTCAAGGATCCATCCTTGGCCATCTACTATTCAATATTTTTATCAATAAGCTACATTGATCTTCTTGTGAAGACACCTTGATTCAATATGCAGATAACTACCATCATCTGCTCGTCAAACACCTTAACTCACCTCCAAGAAATCACTCAACAAGCTGTCATCTACATTAAAACTTGGCTTACAATGGCTCAATTCCTACTTAACCCTCAAAAGCCTCTTTACCCCAAAACCTCACAAATCTAACAAAGCATCTTTCAAAATTTTTTTGGCAAATGGCACTGAAATCAAGTTAGTCCACCATACCAAATTATTAGGGGTCATAATAGATGATAATCTTAAATTTGACCTCCACATCCAAAGCAATATTATGAAAACTCATAAAAAACTAGGCATGCTTTACAGAAACAAACATTTTCTGAGCACACCCACAAATATTACTCTAACCAAAAACCTACCTTCTGTCCTCCCTGCTCTGTGGAGCACCAACAGTTATAAGACAGAGCACATGAGTTGCAAGCTTTTATAGTGAGTCAACCCTACCACATTTTTCACAAGGAAATAGTTTCTTTGATTACTAATTCTGCTTTTATGCCTAAAGTGATCTCAGAGTTCACCTTAAGCCATACTATTTATCTTGCTGTCTTCTTTCCCGAAACTAAGAGTAAGAAAGAAAAGATTTTGTCCAGGAAAGGACAACCATTGTCAAAGATGACCATTTCCACGTGATTGTTTTAGGCTATGGCTTTTTGGTACACTCAATATACTAAGTCACTTCCAGGAAGAGTTAGGGCTCATTCCACAAGGGCTTTGGCTTCAGGAAAGAGGTGGACTCTAGAAGTATTTTAGAAGCAATGACTTGGTCCTCTGTATACACTTTTACAAAGTATTACAAATTGAGATTCCTTTTCCACAACCAGAACAAGCTTTGTTGCCACCAGTTTTCTAAGCTGTGGTAATCTACCTATTCATCTTACACTGCTGTAGCAATGATCTGTGATTGAACTTAGAACATCTACTGTTACAGTAAGTTTGCTTACACAGCTGTACTAACAGATCACTGTTACAGTAGCCCCCCCTCCCTACAGCTCACCCTTTTGTACATAGTCTGTTGTTGGTTCTGTTTCATAGCATTGTCTTGTATGGGCTTTTGCCTCCCTCCTGGGCAAAAGATGTGCTGAAACCTTTTTGCACTCTAGCTCTCCTTATATGGCTACATAGCTGCTTGATCTTTTGACACCTAACTTTGAAAGCTGGCAAGTCCTCAGTGGTCAGAACAATTTAGTTTAGGCTACTGCAACAGTGATCTATTAAAATGGTAGGTTTACTTACACAACTGTACTTTATAGCTAGGCTGGAAAGATTAGATTACGTCTCTTTTCAGTAGTAAAATGTGCCAACAGTGAGTATGTACTACTAACCACAGTCAGAAATAGCTAGTTGTCTTTATATACTTTAACATCTTGTCTGACAACTTTGTTACTAATATTATAAACAAGAAATTATCTTAACTTGCTACATTTACTGTATATACTGTTGATAATCAATATCTTGTTATTGTATTAAAGCCAACAGCCTGTAATGTTGTTTACTATTGCTGCAACTTTGTATCTCTATTTATCATGTACATGATGTGGAGCTTTTCTCCCCGGGCATCCGCTGAAAAGGACCAGAGTCCAGTCAGAATTTCCCAGTAAACAAATGTAAATAAATAAATAATAAATAAATAAATAAATATCTATATATATATATATATATATATATATATATATATATATATATATATATCAGGTAAGCCAACAGAAACAATCAGTTATGATAAAATATTTACTTAACTGCAGTTTTTAAAAAATTATCCTTACGGATAATATGTCTCACTAGGCACAAAAATGTAGTAGTAAAAGGTATGCAAGATAACCTGTAGGTAGGACCCATGTCCTGGCACAACTGGCTATGGAATCCTTAGGACAGCAATGCCACTTAAATTTACATGATAAAAAGAAAAAGCAAACTAGGATTAGAAGCTTCAGACAGATACCCACCACCTAACCACACCAGTGAGTGTAAACATTAGCCAGTTAGGGTGACCACTACAGGATCAGTGGAATATAAATTGTAATAAGAAGTGGACTTGTCTGTGGTTTGATTTGTATTGCACTTCTGCATGACATGCAGTCATCGCTGACCAGTGTCAAATGAGTACAGGTCACACCAGCAGACCACAAGCAGAAATTATAAACAAGTATTATCTTAGCAGTAAGATAGTCACTTACAAAGCTAAAATCCATTTCTCTGGAGCTCAGTGTGAGCTCTAACATCATATAGAAAGGTTGTGGAATGTTCAGAGATGAATGACTGTAGTCCTTACAGAGTAAACAATTGCACAGCGTTTCTCTAATATATAAAGTCTCTAAGGACATTTTCTTGCCTCTGAGCAGCAAAAACAGGAGAAACACAAGCATCAGTGGCATCCAAATGGTTGTATCCATGGGAAAGCTGTCAATTCAGCAGTTTAGGATGCGTCCTAACAAATATGGAGCATAGCTCATGCAGCAATTGCAGTGGCTGTGACAACTAGACCACCTTAATGCTGTTTGGTAGGGCTATCTGCATAGCTGCTAAGGATTAGCCTTCCAGTTCCAATAGAACAGCAAACTAACCAACCTTCTTAATCAGTCACTCACCTCCTCCCACAATGTAGGTCATGTATGAGGAGTCTTGTCTTTCTTCTCATAACACTTCAGATTCCAGCAGTTGTTGTAGTTACATTTGCTTCTTCAGATATAATGTATGGTTCAAAGCTCTCCCGTTTCAATAACCCCTGACATATTTGACGCTTTCATACCATTCCCCAGTCCACTACTCAGTATGATAAAGGGTTTTGAACATATAGCTTAAAATATGAACAACATTGTGAATAGGGTTGTTTACAGAAACCCTTGCAAATTCTGAGACTTACAATGCTGAGTCTCAGAATGTGTAGATTGAATTACTGAAAATCCAGATTTAAATATACTAGGTCCAAGATCACCATTTTGTGGAAAATTCCCTTTTCTCCAATGTATAGTAATCTCGGAGTTGGCATATATAATGTCATAGGATGTGGTGGGCAAACATCAGGAGTACAGTTGAAGTTTGCCTTCCTGTAGAAATGCGTTTAAAGGAGAAAAGTTGTGTTTGATATCTGCTATTCTCCTGTATTCTCTGGTCTTATTTTCAGTATTTCAGGGCTCCACTCCCTGTACTTCAGTAGGGAGCCATTAATTATAGTGTGAGAAACATGGGATAAGGAGAGCAGGATCTGGTACTGTTATATAGCAGCACTCCTAGCTGTGACTGGTTACTGTTTATCAAGGACACCAAGTGTCTCTTATTGGAGTGGACATCTCTCAGCAGCTTAAGAAAATGATAGAGTAGCACTAAACCCCCTGAGTAAATGAATATGAAATTTCTCCCTCCATAGCATACCTTTAATGGGATGCGGAAGAGTTAATGCTGTATGTAATTTAGGCATGACACACAATAATAATAATAATAATAATAATAATAATAATAATAATAATAATAATGATAATAATAATGAGAAGGTGATGTAAATAGTTAGTATGGATTTCAGTCAGGTGGTAGAATAAGAAGTCAGGGTTCTTGTGTATCACCAGGAGACTATGGTTCATAGGTTTATACTAGGCTATCTGCCCTAAGGCATTTATAAGCCTAGCCCAAAGTTTTGTGGCTTACGCCACCCCTTATGTTAAAAAATATTGTGCCCATTAGTTTGTTGTGCCTCTGTCCAGCAGTGACACAGAGATGATTCCCAGGGTAAACCTACGATCTCCCATCCACCGGTCAAGATTTCTCTTGAACAGAGCCAGCGAGGTGCTCTGCCTCACATGGACCGGGATTTTATTCCACAGCATAGGGAGTCTCTGAGTGACAAATCTATCCCTCCAGCATGTCTTATTTATATCCGTGCTAAGGTTTAAGTTGCTTGCTCTAGTGGATCTGGTAGATTTGGATTTTTTGAGGTGGAGCATGTCCACCTGTGACAGTGAGTGCAAGAGTGATTGCAGCATGACCTTCCAAAAGCTTTATTCTGGAGTAAAGACATTTAAGCCTCTGAAACCTGGAATCATTCTAAGATCTTTTGTTTTCTTTGGCACCAGATATGGTTATCCTCTTATTAGGCAGAGAGCTTTAACTCCTCTTAGAGACAGTTGGAGTCACTTCTCCCTTCATTTAAGCTCTTTGAAGACAATTTTCAAGGGTAGTTGGATAAAGGAGACAAACCCTGCAGCTTTCATAATATTGTTTCTGTCTTCTCCACAATACATTTACCACCATTGCCAAAACAACCCACCATTCCAGAATAAAGCAAGGAACATGATCTTAAATCTGTTTAAAAATTGCCATGCTAGACATATCCAGCATTCTGGAGAAGGCTAGGGCATTATTTCAAATTTCTTCTGGTGCCAAAGAAAACAAAGGATCTTAGAATGATTCCAGGTTTCAGAGGCTTAAATGTCTTTACTCCAGGATAAAGCTTTTGGAAGGTCATGCTGCAATCACTCTTGCACTCACTGTCATAAGGAAAATGGGATGAACTTTTTAGATCACCAAGACATATATGCATCAAAGTTGTCAAGAGGTCACAGAGGTTTCTGCATTTTGAGTAGTTCAAGACCCTACCTCTCAGTTTTACCTCTGTCTTCAATATAGTTACCTAACATACATCAGTAGTAGTACCCCACCAAGGAAGACAACTGTTTCAGATGTTTCCGTATATAGATGAATGGCTACTTGCTGTTCCAGCTCAGTTTAAATCTGGTCCACAGGAAAGAGTCTCTGTTCTAGTGGCAATTCTCTTAATGCAGCAGTAAACCTCATAAAGTCTGACTTAATCCAGTGTGTGTGTGTGTGTGTGTGTGTGTGTGTGTGTGTGTGTGTGTGTGTGTGTGTGTGTGTGTGTGTGTGTGTGTCTCTCTCTCTCTCTCTCTCTATATATATATATATATATATATATATGTAGGTGACAATGAGAAAGTCGAAGTGGGTTCGGTCAAACCCACTTCAGTCAAAGTCTGTGGTCGAAGACAAAAGTACTAATCTTGCCCCCATCTCAACCCATGTTAAAGCCCAATCTGAGGTTTATGGCGAGTCATATTTCGACAATGTCAGAATTTGACATTGCCAGTTTAATGGGAAGGGGGCGATGATCCCATCATTCCATGGGGTCAGGTTCGATCTACTGATAGTAAACCTATATATATATAGTTTACTACTGTTTGTTCGAATGGAAAAACATTTGCCATTCAAAACAACAAAAAGTAAACCCGAACACAAACATTCCGACCAGCCACAATATCGACCCAAATGATCGACACATTTGAGTCGACATTGTGGCCGAAACCATAACATGATATCCATATAGGAGCTGATGTAAATCAGACTTCTATGTGACATATCACGTTTTTGCAGGGGGGCTGTGCCCCCCACACCCCCTGCTACTAATATATTCTAACTCCGAGATCGCACTACAGTGGAGATATGCATGAATTTCCTGTCCCCACTGTAATGCAATCTCCGTGCAGATAGTCGAATGCATTTATTCACATAAGTGTGTTTGACTATCCCATCCATTTATGACATTTTGATTTTCGACAAACCATAGTAAACAATATATATATATATATATATATATATATATATATATATATATATATATATATATATATATATAGGTTTAGTATCACATTGTTGATCGCAGTATGTATGATCAACCAATGTGCAAAACTTAGGTAGCAGAACCGCAATTGCGATAACTGCATTGTCAAACCTCACTATAGCAAAGTTCAACAATGTAGTGCAGATCGCACTATAGTGGGGATCGGGAAATGTACCCTTTCCTCATTGTAGTGCGATCTCGGAGTTTGTCTGTACAAGTAGGGGGGTGTGGGGGGAAACAGCCCGCCAAATGGGGGGTCCAGAGGGGCTTGTCCCACTGCAAAAACTGTTGTAGAAATGTTGAGCAGATTTGAAGACGTACTACGCGGTCTTTCCTGTTTTGACTATGGCTGTTCGAAAATGTCGATCCAATGTCCACAAAAAACACCATTCGACAATTTTAATGTTCGGTCATCTGTGTTCCATACAAAAGCATCGGCCATATCATCTTCCGACTAATTTACACTCGCACATGTGATAGTAAACCCTATAGATATATATATATATATATATATATATATATTTATATATATATATATATATATATATATATATATATACACATATAGATACACACCCCACACACACACACATATTTATTTACATATATATATATATATATATATATATATATATATTTACATACATACATACATATATATGTAATAGACACACCTGTGCAAAATAAAAAAAAATAACTTGCATGGTTGCATTGATTAAAACATATTATTTTCTTGTTGTTTAAGTTAAACATTTTTGACCAGTCATGGTCTCTAAACAGTGGATAATAATGTCCTACCTTCTTAATTTTATCTTTTGTGGATAGTCAATTTGCATATGCTGGGATTTAAGTGTTGATCAGATAATCATACGTGAATAAAAAAGTTTAATAAAAAAAAGGGGTAGTTTGGCCTTAGGCAAATTACTGTCCGTCCTGTGTCCCTAGTCATGCTCTCTCTCTCTCTCTCTCTACATATATATATATATATATATATATATATATATATATATATATATATATTTTTTTTTTAAATTTATTTATTTATTTTACATTTGTTGACTGGGCTAGTCCAACTGGATACATGTCCATTTTTAGTAGAGGCCCAGGGAGATAAGCTCCAAACTGATGGAGGTTTTCAACAAAAGAACTTAACTTTACAAAAATTGACTACAGAGTTGAACAACACAATACAGTACTATTTACATGGTAAAGGGTTTGACATTCATCATAAAGTAGGTTAGGAAAAAAGTATAGATTGAAATGAAGTATTAAGGTTGTTTAAAAAAATATAACACAAAAAATAAGAAAAGTTTGCATATATACACATACAAATATTACACTCAAAGTAAAAAGATAGTTGGTCTATATACAAGGTGGAAGATGTGCTCACAACAGGATGAATGTTACTAAGTACATACTTGGTGATAGTTCCTCGAGAATAGTAGACTAAATTGGGAGTAAGGGAAGGATTACTAATCCCACTTTATGGGTTTTGGGTGAGAGGTATACAGTAATGTTGTACCCAGGGAGTGTTAGTCAGGGTTAGTACCTGGGCATAGCCAATGTGTTTTTAGGAGAAAATTTTGTTGCATTTTGAAGAATGGTAATGATGACAGTGATGCAAGTTTGCTGGGAAGCCTATTCCAAATCTTCCCCACAGAATTCGAGAAAAGAGAGTCACCTGCTTTGTTGTGGGATTTCTGGATAGTAACCAGTAATTTATTTGCTGAGCAAAGGGTAGTAAGATTTATGAATGGGGAGATAAGGCTACAGAGAATAGGAGTATTACTAGGATGGTACAGAATCTTATGGGTGATGGTGAGTTGCTGAAATTCCCGCTGGTTTTGCAGTTCTAGCCATCCTAGCTGTTTGAGATTTAGACAATGGTGAGTTCTAAATGGGGAGCCAGTAGCAAATCTGGCAATGTTGTTATAGGAGGTTGCCAGCTTATTAAGGTTGCTCTTGGAAAGATTAGTATAAATGAGGGAGGTACAGAGGAGGGTAGAGATCATATGGGTATGGGCAATGGTAGTTCTGGCTTCAGGGGTAAGGAAAGTTTTTTTTCCTATACAGGGAACCAAGTTTTCTGTTTACTGTTTTAATATGTGAGTCAAAATTAAAGTTGTGGTCAATTATTACACTTAAGAGTTTGGTAGTTGGGTCAGGAGCTATACAGTACCATTGCTGGATGCAATGGAGAAATCTATTGGGGAGGATTTTAGAGTTGGAGTAAATAGCAATAGTTTCATTTTTTTGGCATTTAGGAGGAGGCAACGTTGTAGGAACCAGTTTTCGACAAGGTTAAATACTTTTTGGGTTAAGGATTGGAGATCAGATGAAGATGAGGCATCACAAGTTAATGTGGTGTCATCTGCATATTATATGCAGGTAGCTTGAGGAAGATTTATATTTAGATTGTTAATGAAAATAAAGAAAAGGAGAGGTCCCAGGATTGAGCCTTGAGGGACTCCAAGGGTAATAGGGAGATGTGTGGATAGGTGAATGTCCCAGAGGACAGCTTGCTGTCTATTTTCTAAGTAGGACTTGAACCATTGTAATCCCTGTGTGTTGAGTGAGGATAATTTGAGTATGTTAAGAAGTATTTGATGGTTAACCATATCAAAAGCTTTAGATAAGTCAATAAAGAGTGCAGAGGAGAGCATGTTATTATTACGATGTTTGTTACTGCAGTCAGAGAAGGACAGGAGAGCAGTGGTGGTACTATAGCAGGGCCTAACACCATGCTGACAGTCAGCTAGTAGGTTATTTTGGAGAAGGTGATTCAGAAGTTGTTGATGGATGCATTTTTTCATAATTTTGGCTAAAGGAGAAAGTAGGGCTATGGGCCGAAAGTTAAAGAGTTCAGTTGAGTTCCCACCCTTGGGAAGTGAGATAATGTGAGAGATTTTCCAGAGAGATGGAATGAAGCCTTCAGAAATGGTTCTATTAATTAGGATAGAAATGGGATAGGCACGTACTTTTGCTGCAGTTTGGAGGTATTCAGCTGGTGGGTGTATATTACAACATCGAACGCTTAAAAAAGCGAATGATGTTACATCGACACATTTTCAGCGAAAGCTGAAAATGTCGAATTCACAGAACAGAGATTTCTTTCCTAGGGAAAGAAATCTCTGTTCCAGCCCACACAAAACAAAAAGCATTACACACTTCCAAACACATACACACATACCCAGTCCTAATTATACCCCCCAAAAAACCAGTAAACAACTAAATACACATATGCACATGACCCAAACATACATTTAACGAAAAAAAAAAAACAGTAAACATTTTAAACCATATGCACTTACCTTAACCCGCACCCTAACCCTAAGGTCAGTAACTCTCGCACATTTACATAAACAGCTCCAAACACATACATACTTATCTTAACCCT
>NC_056739.1:389668312-389788755 GCF_019279795.1 Protopterus annectens
GCACTTTAAATGAGATTACAGTGACTTACAGCATTCCCCCTATGCTTATTTTAGTTACATTTTGTTTTTCATAGCTGCAGAGTTTAGAACTGGCAGTCTCACCCTTCTGTTAAGAATCTCCAAATTAAAGTTAATGAGATGACCATCTGCTTTGATAGTGACAGAGCAGCTGGTGAGAGTGTCTCCCATCATGATGCACCCAATCCCAATGCAGCAACAGTAGCAGAGGCTTCACATGCCATCAACAGCCATATGCTGCACAATCTAGAGAGACAAGTCACGCAAGGTTTTTTTTGGGATGAAATTACAAACTTGCCCCATGAACTTTTAAAAAAGTATACCATTTCCTCACAGCATGATCCAGAGTATTCACAGCATGATCTGCTCCACCAGGGACAGGGTATCTCTTAAGTAGCCCATTGACACCACATATAGATTTAATCCATAGGGTACCTCTTTAGTAGCCCATTGACACCGCATATAGATTTAATCTGTATGGTACCTCTTAAGTAGCCCATTGACACCACATATAGGTTTAATTCTGCATTCTAGTTCTTCAAACTGAGTGCATTCATCATATTAACATACAAGGACCCTGTCACAAACACAGTAGTTTTTCTCATAATCATCTAGCCAAATGTGCAGCATTTGAAAGCATTTGAGATGTGGTTGCTTAATGCCATATACTACCAGCTGGATACAATATAGCACAGTACATGCCACAGCTACAGAAATAAAAATAACAGTGCAAGTATAGTGTCTGTTGTCAAATAAAGATGAGGGTATTATCAACAGTACATGCAACATGATATAGTGCAGGTATAGTGTCTTTTGTCAAATGAAAGCGGGGGGTGTTCAACAGTACATGCAACATGATATAGTTCAGGTATAGTGTCTGTTGTCAAATGAAGGTGAGGGGGTGCTCAACAGTACATGCAACATGATATAGTGCAGGTATAGTGTCTGTTGTCAAATGAAAGTGGGGGGGTGCTCAACAGTACATGCAACATGGTATAGTGCAGGTATAGTGTCTTGAAGGTGAAGGGGTGCTCAACAGCACATGCAGCATGATAGAGTGCAGGTATAGTGTCTGTTGTCAAATGAAGGTGAGGGGGTGCTCAACAGTACATGCAACATGATATAGTGCAGGTATAGTGTCTGTTGTCAAATAAAAGTGGGGGGGTGCTCAAACATATATGCAGCATGATATAGTGCAGGTATAGTGTCTGTTGTCAAATGAAATTAAGGGGGTGCTGAACAGTACATGCAACATGATATAGTGCAGGTATAGTGTCTGTTGTCAATTGAAGGTGAGGGGCTGCTAAACAGTACATGCAACATGATATAGTGCAGGTAAAGTGTCTGTTGTCAAATTAAGGTGAGGGGGTGCTCAACAGTACATGCAACATGATATAGTGCAGGTATAGTGTCTGTTGTCAAATGAATGTGAGATGCAACATGATAGAGTGCAGGTATATTGTCTGTTGTCAAATGAAATTAAGGAGGTGCTCAACAGTACATGCAACATGATATAGTGCAGGTAAAGTGTCTGTTGTCAAATGAAACATGATATAGTGCAAGTATAGTGTCTGTTGTCAAATGAAGATGAGGATATTATCAACAGTACATGCAACATGATATAGTGCAGGTATAGTGTCTTTTGTCAAATGAAAGTGGGGGGGTGTTCAACAGTACATGCAACATGATATAGTGCAGGTATAGTGTCTGTTGTCAAATGAAGGCGAGGGGTGCTCAACAGTACATGCAACATGATGTAGTGCAGGTATAGTGTCTGTTGTCAAATGAAAGTGGGGGGGTGTTCAACAGTACATGCAACATGATATAGTGCAGGTATAGTGTCTGTTGTCAAATGAAGGCAAGGGGTGCTCAACAGTACATGCAACATGATGTAGTGCAGGTATAGTGTCTGTTGTCAAATGAATGTGAGGGGGTGCTCAACAGTACATGCAACATGGTATAGTGCAGGTATAGTGTCTGTTGTCAAATTAATGTGAGGGGGTGCTCAACAGTATACACAACATGATCCTTTTATTGGCCAAAACAATGCACCAGGAACTCAGCCCAACTTTTACCAAAGCAATAAAAATCCACAGCAGCCAAGGAGGAAGTAAAAGTCCACAATGGTGAAATATACCATAAATGATGAAAAGAAAACCCACTGGAGCCACCTCGACTGGTTATAGGTTTTATTTAAACAAAAAGCTATAACCGGTCCTGGTTGCTCCAGTTGGTTTCCTTTTCCAATTTTAAGAAAGCAGATAGCAATTTATTCAGTGCCATATCAAAAGATTGCCTCTTACGTTTCACACAAATAACTTTAGATGCAGATGCAGGCCAATCACATTGATATACTCAGAGCTCAAATCTGGAGTTTACACTGCATCTGAAACAACAAACAGTATTCAGTTTCCAGTCCCCTAATGAGGTTATCTCTGAGTTGCGGGTACCTTTAATTTTATTCTTAGACAATAACTATATCTTGGAAAGAGTCAGAAAAAAAGGCAGTGGATAGTCAATGCAAAAAGGCTGCAGCCATAATCTCCGTTCTCTTCTGGAGTGTTGAGTTCCTTCACCACATCTAGGACAGTGTAGAAGATCCGCACACTTGACTTTCTGTTTTGCATGGAAGGCACCACATCCTGCTCATCATCATCTTCCCAGCCACACCAATGGAAAGACAACAGGCAGAGATGAGGTTGTGTTCTGCAGAGTTCCTCACTCATGGAAATAATGCAGGATTGTCAGTAGGGAAGTATGACTTTAGAGAATCACCATCAACGAAACTACAGTTAGTACATCAGAGGTCCTTGTTACTAGTGTCCATAAACTGTGACAGCAAATGCTATATTCACATCCTATCCATAATACTGCTCCCGTCCATTGCTATTTTAATGTTTAATTCTTAATACAGTACCCTGATGTTTCAGTTTGCCTTCACTGTGCCAAAAGATGCATATATCACTATGCATGAATGCTGATATATCGTAGCACACACACACACACACACACACACACACACACACACACACACACACACACACACACACACACACACACACACACACACACACACACACACACACACACACATACAGACACACACACACACACACACACACACACACACACACACACACACACACACACACACACACTCAATACCTCACAACTGCTGTAATTTACGCATAGTGCTATGATTGTTACAATCAGATTTTGAATTCCACCCCCTGGACTTACTTACTTCATTCATAATTTTGGTGTTTTAAGGGTGTTTATGTCATTAAGTATACAAAGTAAGTCTATACAAAGAGTTCTTATCATTAACTGTAATAGGTATACTAATTAAAAACCTTATGCTCTGAAAGACAAGGAGGTACTCCCCTTTTTGGTCCTCTGATCTGATTTTTAAAAGCAAGTGCTGTGATTTTTAATGATGACAGGTATGCCCTTACACATGTCACTATGATTAATTTATATTACAATCTGATGCGTACACTATTTTTTTCATAACATAATATAGTCATTGTATCCATATCACACTCATGTCCTTCAGAATACTATGCTATCATTAATCCATGCTAGCCAGGGGCAGATCTAGCATTAGTACACGTTGTGTGAGCACAAGAAAATACTTCCTTCTTTGTATTGCTGGAACAGTACCTTCTTCTAACTCCCGTGAGGTACTTAGCACATGCCATGTAAATAGAGCAGAAGTAGATGAGTTGTCTGAGCATCTTTAGTTGTGTTGTTCTCTGGAGTCCAGGTACCACCTGTGCTGGACCGTGCAGATTTGCACTGCATTTATTACTAGTCCAACAGCCTTATCTCCTGAATTATCTTCTCTAGCCCCTCTTTAGCTCATCACATATCTTAATCACTCAGAAGCACTGGTCATCAATGAGAGACAACAGACTAACCTCCCTTCCTCTTCCAACCTTATAGCTCGTGGAATCCAAAGGCACTGTAAGATCTGCCTCATGTTCAGTGAAAACGAACTTCTGCTATGAAACGATTAAATACTTAACTGCAGCAGTCCTTTTCTCAGCCAGTTATATGCAGTAAGCTGAACCCCATCTTAACCCCTAATCACACCTATGCAGCATATGTATACTGCCAAGACATAACTGTGTTATGTTGATGTTGTTAATAACTCTCTACTCAAGTTCCTACAACACCTAGGTCCAGGCATCAGCCTAAACCCTCTAACCAACCTCCAGCATGCACTTAGCAATAACAGCTCTAAACCAACATACAGCTAAGTCTGACACAGCTACAAACAGGGGTCACATAGCTAGCATGCAGAAGCCCTTAAGGCAACAAGACCAAGCTAGTTCATCCAATAACATATTGGTTATAAGTGATTCTGTAATTAAACATGCAGATGCTTCGCTTAACAGCCTGATGAAAGACAGGGCTATGGTTAGCTGCCTCTGTTGTGCCAGGATCAGCAATGTCACTAGACTCCACAAATCCCTTCACCCCAGGCATACACATGACCTGGTCATTGCCCATGTGGGAGTAAATGACTTGAAGTACACCTCCTTGGAAGAGGGGCATGATGGAGATCACAGAATATGTAACTGAAAGGGCTACAAAACTAGTACTGAGCAGCATTCTCACATTGCCAAGAATGATGCCACAATGCAAAGAGAATATCATTTATTTTATTGTTGTCTTAGCTCTGGTGTTATACTAGAATAATCTAATATACACAGCCTGGGAGGAGATGTGTGTCAGCCTGGTTACTTTGTTAAGGATGGTGTGCGATTCTCACTTCATGGCTTCCATATATTAGCTAAGACTTTTTTGTCCATGATAGTGCCTTTATTAGGCAAAGCCAGTCACCTTAAGTTACCACAATCATAAATATAAAGAGTAGCAAATGCCGAATGCTAGTAGTCTTAAAAAAAGGTGCCTTCCTTACAGCACTTGTAACCCTCAGAAATACTGATAACATTGTTTCTGAACAGTGAAAACACCCCATTAGTGCAAGGCTTTAATGCGTACCACTCCATTAGACCTAGTGCCAAAGTAAATGGCATAGTTACAGGGGGTGTGCCAGTGTTCCTAAAAAAAAAATCGCCTACGGACTCATAATGCAGGACAGTGACCTTGAACTCCTACACATCCTTGTCATGATAATCAAAACTGAGTACAACTGAAATAGCATTTAAAGCTATTGATTTTATATTATATAACTTGTTAATGTCTGGAACTTAACAAGGAAGAATATAATTGTATGCATGTTTCTAAACCTGTGATTTCATCCTTTGTTGGAATTCCCAAGACTTATAAAAATAGTGTGAATCCACTATTGTTGCTAACACAGGTTCTAAAAGAGGAGCAATGCTAAAATATATTGGTGTTAAGTTGAAATTATTCTTTTTAGATAAACCACGTCTTAAAAGATTTGTGGAATTTTTATAAATAATATATGATATTGAGGTCGAGATGGGGGTATTGCTTGATACTAGTAATGTAAAGGACTTATTTCCAGTTATACCACATATTTGTCTTGATTGGTTCACTATGGCATCTATTACCTTGGATAAATTGTCTAATAGAGATATTAAAGTTTATTTGTGGAGTTATTTTTATATAATGAAGGAGAGATATTTAAGAAAATTTGGGGTGTAGCAATGGGTGCAGCTTCTGCACCTACAGTGGGTATAAAAAGTTTACACACCCCTGTTAAAATGCCAGTTTTTTTTTATATAAAAAAATGAGACCACAATACAGCATTTCAAAACTTTTTTCACTTTTAATATGACATATACCCTGTACAATTCAATTGAAAAACAAATCTGTTAGGGGAAGAAATATAAAAAATAAAAAATGTACAATACGCTGGTTGCATAAGTATGCACACCCTTAAACTAATACTATGTTGTGTTGCAACACTTTAAGTTCAATACTGGAGTTACCTCAAAACCCCTCCATTTCATAGACTACTCCAAGGCAAATCTGCTTTATCTTGCTGATGATTTGATGAAATTCAAACCCTCCTCTTATCTTAAAGACCTCAAATCACATGCTCCCATATCAATTGACAAATTATGTGCCCATCTCCCTTGCTCCCCATAAAGCTTAAATGCAGTGCCAAATTCAAAAACAAACCCACTTGGTGTCACCTCAGTAGTAACAAATTAAACAATAATAGAAAGAAACTGATAGCCCATAAAAACAAATTTAATTTCCTAATCAGTTAGAACTTAAAAACAAAATTAAATCCTCCAAGACCAATGTTCTGAATTAATACAAAATTACACCACATACTGATCCTCTGAGGACATTGCTAAGATATTAGCAAACAAATTCAGCTCAGACTTTACTCCCTTATCTCCCCCTAGTTATCCACATGACATTAGCATGCATACACCACCTCCTGACCACTTATGAGCACGTTCAAATTGCTCTCTTCAAGGCTAAGATCACTATTTCCATGGAAATATACTCAGCCATAGCCGAGATCATTGATGCCATTCCATATTTTAGCATCATTGATAAGCTAATCCAATTAAAAATAAACCTCTGTGATATCCTCTGGATAGCACACTGACTCACAGACAGAATCTAGTCTATTAGTGCTGGAGGCAGTCTCATATTAAAATAGTAGTTATCAGTGCTGTCACCCAGATACCCAATCCTGTGTCCACATCTCTTCATTAGCTGCTTGTCTGACGTTAAGGCTAACACCAACGGCTTGTGGATGATGGTATTTGCTAGAGCTTGCAAACTTAAGGCTATCATAAATACTTTTCTCACCCCTGTATTCTCCAAGAGGGCCTAACAAGCACTAACAAGTGGTGTGTGGACCATTGCCTTAAATTAAATGCCAAGAAATGCAGCATTGTGTGCTTTAGCAGATATAGGCACCTCTGCTGCTATCACATAGGTGATACCATCTCTAAACTTTGACTTGATCATTAGGGATGTTGGTACTTTGACAACCAATAAGCTATCATTTGACCTCCATGTGATAATCTGACAGACAATGAACTATCCTTTGACTACCATGTGACCACTTTTGTTAGGAAATCCATTTAAAGAGCCTAGGGTGTCTTCTAGATCCAAATACATTATTATCACCCTTTACTCCTCTCATATCAGGACAATAATTGAGTAAGATATGCCCTTTGCTATGAATTTATCAGGGCAGATGACTCAGCTTGAGAGACCACAGCATTTCCTTACTAAAACAGTCAAGGACATGTCCTCCTAAAACTACCCTGACCACCTTAAAGCACTCTCCCTTTTTTCCCTATTTCTTATCAACTCTTGAGAGGGAACTCTGCTTCACCTACAGAGCTTTGAAAGGTTCAGTCCTATTTAACCTCCTTCACATCTAGAAGACTAACACAACCCTAAACACCCACTCTAAGCTTCTACAGTAAGATAATCAGGACCTGCTGGCATGACAGATATAGCTCACAGGCTCTTTCAGCTGTAACCTGGACAACTAGGTGGGTAATTGCAAGTATAGTCCCAGCCTGGCCCCCTGAAGGCCTTATAAAAAGAGGAATGAGGTATGATATGTTTTTATTCCAAATCTTGGTAACTTAACTGCAGGATCCTGTAGACAGACCACAGGTGGACCACTAGATCAAAAGGCTAGTATTAATATACAAGCATGTAAGAAAGTGCTGGTTTTGTACTGTGCAAGGCTGCAGTACAGAGAAGTTTGGCAATATGCCCATCCCTCAGTGTTGTGGGATCAAAGAGTTGATATATAGTTGCAGGGGTATGAGAGCACAGGGGACCTTACATCCCTTAAAAAGACAGTTTTATGAGTATGACTGTAGTGACTGGTCTGTGTTGTATGTTACTGTCTGTGCTTAAATGGTGCATATGTGTATTATGTGGGGTTTTGTGAGTGAGTAGAGTATGTTTTGTTTGAATAGATGACAAATGAATGTTTCTTTTGAAGCATACATTGAAGTGTGCAATGAATTGTGTGCGTGATAGGTTTTTTTAATCCACTTCATTGCTTGTGCTGAAATCAGTACTTTCCTCAATAATACAACATATACCCCTATGTGAGAGAGGGAGACAGAAAGAGAGAGAGAGTGAGGCAATGTGTGCATGGTGTATAGATATATAAATCAGCAGTGTAATTGATCAGCATCATTATTGTATGTTACATACTCTTCAGTTGGCCATGTGAATTTCAGCCAGATAGACCAGCCCGGCGTGAAACATAGCATACCAGTGATATCAAAGTGCTAAGGACACTACCATAATGTTGGGAGAAATAATGTAACTTATTAAGGGCAATTACCTTAAATGTCTGGCTACAGAACGAGAGTAACATACTAATGATTCACATGAGAAACAGAGGAGGGAGTGTAGCATTGCAATGAATGAGTAGATTGTGTTGTCAGTTTACCAGTCCTACTTGAACTTAAATGTTAAAGATTGTCACATTACTAAACTGAGATGAAATATATTATTCTAAATATATAAAAAACTATAAATGTATATGCCAAAACTATTGGCATGTACATCTCAGATGATTTTACTTATCCAGTTAGAAAATACATAAATGTTTATGGTATTTTAGGTCTACACAACTTAACAGATCCTGAAAATAATAAAACGTTGCTGCGATACAAGTGACAGAGACTTCCGGGACCGGATAATCAAATATAGTTTATTATGTTGAGCTCTTTTGTTCAAACAGAACTTCATCAGAACAATGAAATTATTCAAAATTCAATTAAAAACCTTATCCTTATAATCACATGATCCTCCGTAAAATCACAAGAAAAATCACTTATATTGAATACTATCTCTTTTAGTAAAATTGCACATACCTGTGGGCTTAGTATTCATGTGAGTGGGCATGCATATAGTGATGGTCTAGTGTTTCATCCAGGACTGGTTCTCTGTCTTATGCCTGCTGGCTGCAACAACAGCTGACAGCTCCCCAGTGACCCTGAATAGAACAAAGCAGGAAATGGCAAATGCTTGAGAAATAGAATTTTAAAAATGTGAATATTGTGATGGCCAAGGAAGCTATTTAAACTGTCTGTTAGCTCACCTGTGGCTTGGATGAATATCTAGACCTTGCCGAGCTCAGTCACGCAGGACTAAACGTGTTCAAATGTCACATAAGGTCAGCTTACCAGCACTATGTATTTCTCTGTTGTAACCTGTGAAGCTTTTTGCATTTCTACCTCCCACGTGTCCCAAGGCTTATACCAGACAACCTATGATGTTGTCATTCTAATTTAATTAACTGAAATTACTGACATTTACAAAGCTACTGTTTCATCTCGTGTTTTATATTTAGAACAAGTGTGCTCACTTGTAAAAATAAAAAACAAAATACTCATACTTAAACTGTTGTAGTGATTATTAAATTTCATTTCAGTCCATTTTCTTATCATTTTGTTTTATTAATTTGGTTTCGTTCTCACAACCCTTTAAGTGATTCAGTTTTGTTCTGCTGCTTTGACGTCTTGTAAAGTAAGTGTAAATGATATAGATGGAATGTTATTTCAGTTAATTCAGACTATTAGTTAACTTCTTTTGAATTTTTTTTCAGTCTTAAATAGTTTGCCAAACTTCAGGGATAGGAAGGCCTTTGAGTCTGGTTGATTGCCTTTCCATTACTGATTGTAATAAAATCACACAGGTTTCCTTTTGAATTCATATACTGTTTTTTTTTCCCCAGAGTATTTATTGAACATGAAAGTAAGTCATGTTATGAGATGGACTTTAATTTTAAATGTGAATAAAATATGGAATTTAATATTCTTGTTTAGAAGGTGTTATATATCATTAAACTCCAGCATTCCCTTCTGTTTAAAATTTATTTAGGAAACTTGTTGTGCCTCCTTATTATATTGTCATCCAGCTGTACCTAAGATTTTACTCTGGTATTTTAAAGTGCCATTCACTTATCATGGAAGAAAAGAAAAAGAAGTTATTTCTTACCATAACGTTCCATCTATATTGTTGATCCTCGTTCAGTCATTACACATAGGTATCGGTTCTGAGCTCGGAACCGAGCAGGCCATTTTCCAAGCTCGCGTCAGCTTCAAACTCTCGAGCTAAACTCTTACCCACAATCCCCCTCTCCCTGTTACCTCAAATTGAGTTTGTAAGTCAAAGAAGGTAGAGGCTACCTCTGGTCAAATAACCTAAGAGAACCGGATGGTGAGATCTACTAGAAACCACAGGAGGGGGAAGGAGGGAGGGTCGTAATGACTGAACAAGGATCAACAATACAGATGGAACGTTATGGTAAGACATAACTTCTTTATCTGATATTGTTAATCCTCGTTCATTCCTAATGCATGGGACAGAGTCCCCAGCTACCTCTACTCCTGGGAGGTTCTCATGGAAGGACATTCCTGAGTACCATAGAACCGAAAGATGCTCTTCCCCTGGAGGCCAAATCCAATTTGTAATGATTGATGAAGGTATGAGGCGTAGCCCAAGTTGAAGCTGCACAGATGTCATGTAAAGATGCTCTGGCATGGAAGGCAGCAGAAGTTGCCACCGACCTTGTTGAATGAGCTTTCATGGTAGTAGGCAACGAGATATTACGTTGTATATAAATAAAGGTCACACAGTCCTTCAACCATCTAGCTAATGTGACCTTAGCAACAGCAGATCCTAATCTAGGTCCAGAAAAGGCCAAAAATAACTGGTCAGATTTACAAAGGGTTTAGTATTGTTTAAGTAAAAATGGATTTGCCTGTGTATATATAGGGTATGTAGGCAATAGTCTCCTCTGTTTGAATGATTGGGAAAGAAAACTGGCAATTCAATGGCTTGATTAATAGACATTTCAGAAATCACTTTAGGCAGAAATGATGGATTAGTTCTCAGAGACACTCTATCTCTATGAAAAATCAAGTATGGACTCTTGATACATAAAGCTTGAAGTTCTGAAATACATCTGGCAGAAGTAATAGCGACCAAAAACAAGGTTTTCCATGACAAATACTTGAGGTCGCAAGAAGAGGCTGGTTCAAAAGGTGATATTATCAGAGCTTGTAGAACTAATGATAAATCCCATGGTTGAATAGGTTCTCTAAAAGGTGGCTTCAGATGATTCACACCTTTTATGAAGGTCTTGCACAATTTATGGGACATAAGAGAGGAATCTTGGACAACCTCATGAAAATTAGAAATTGCAGCCAAATGAACTCTAATGGTAAAGGCCGATAGACCCGATTGAAACAGGTCGGGCCAGACAGTCTAGTATTATCGACACTGGTGCTGAAAAGGGGTCTACATGTTTATCTTTCAGCTAACAGGTAAATCTTTTCCACTTGTTCAGATAAGTAATTCTAGTGGAAGACTTATGAGAAGCAATGAGAATATCACGTACTGGTAGGGAAAGATCTTTCTGCCTAGCAATCAAGGGAATTGGAGTAGCCAAGCCGTGAGCTTGAGGCTGTTTAGATTGGGATGAAACAGGTTCTTTGAGTGTGAGATCAACTCTGGGGTTGGATGGAGAATCCATGGTCAATCTAGGAGGTGAGGCCAAAGGAAGGGGAAAAAAATCTGTCGAGGCCATTATGGTGCTATGAGGATCACCTTGCTCTTCAACCGACGGGCTTTCATCAGAAACTGGGGAATGAGGGGAAAGGGTGGAAATGCCTAAAGAAGACCCAAGGGCCAATCGTGGACTAGAGCATCCCTGGTTAACTGTCCCAGAGGGGGGATCAGGGTGAAGTAGTTGCTGCATTTGTAGTTGGTCGGGGATGCAAAGAGGTCGCAGGAAGGATGGCCCCAGCGGTGGAAGATCTCTGCCACTATCAAGGGATTCAGGGACCACTCATGGGGTTGAAGAATGCACTTGTTGAGTCTGTCTGCTATCACGTTGGAACTCCCGGGAAGGTGCGTTGCTAGAAGAAAATGGTTGATAGCCATCGCCCATTGCCATATACTCATGGCCTCTCGACAAAAGGGGTAAGATTTGGTTCCACCTTGCTGGTTGATGTACCAGACCACTGCCATGTTGTCTGATTGAATCACAATTGTCCCAGAAGGCAGCAGGGGGTGGAATGCTTGCAATGCCAGAAGCACCGCCCTCAGCTCTAGAACATTTTTATGCAGATGGGCCTCCAGTTTGGACCAAGTGCCTTGGACTGTCTGTCCCTGAGATAGCCCCCCCACCCCATCAGAGAGGCATCTGTGGTCACTGTGGCCTTGGGTTGCTGGGGGGAGAAGGGGCGAGACCATTGTGAGAGATTGTGTGTCATCCACCAATTTAAATCCTGATTGCACCTGTGGGGTACTCGAATTATGGCTGAAAGAGGATGCTGAAAGGGATACCACTGGGTGAGCAGTAGCCATTGTAGAAGCCTCATGTGAAACCTAGCCAGGGGAACAATGGTGATGGAGGCTGCCATGGAACCCAACAGCTGTAGAACTGAGTGAGCTGTGGATTTTTCCTTTGAAAGGATTAGAATTAGTTGTTGCTTTATCCTTAGAATTCTGTGCTCTGGAAGAGCAGCTCTGCAGTATTTTGTGTCCAAGATAACCCCTATGAATTCTGTCGATTGAGATTGGGTGAGATTGGACTTCTGCCAGTTTATGGTTATGCCTAGCCTTTGAGCAGTGAGGAGAGAGTATGCCAAGGCTTTTTCCAGTAGATGTCTGGTGGGGGTGGAAATGAACCAGTCATCTAGGTATGGAAACACCTGGAATCCTTGAAGTAGCAAGTGAGCTGTGACAACTGCCATGCACTTTGTTAACACTCTGGGGGCTGTAGAGAGTCCGAAGGGCAGTACTCTGAACTGGTAGTGACTGGCTCCCACACAGAAGTGCAGAAATCTTCTTGATGGCCTGTCCAACTTTATGTGGTAGTATGCATCCTGAAGATCTATAGAGCACATCCAATCATCTTTTTCCAAAAGCGGGAGGATAGACTGTATTGTGACCATCCGGAAATTTTGTACTCTCACAAACTTGTTCAATACACTGACATCCAAAATTGGTCTGAAGTCCCCGGTTTTCTTTGGCACCAAAAATAGTCTTGAGTAGAATCCAGATCCTATCTGGTCTGGAGGAACTATTTGGATGACTCTTTCTTAGCAGTTTTTCTATCTCTAGTGCTGCTTCTTCCCTTTGACTGGGTGGAACGTCGGAAAGATTTTTTGAAGGGACGGGACAAAGATCGAAGGGGATATAATAACCTCTGGTTATAATCCTTTGTACCCAGGAATCGGTGGTGATGGTTAGCCAGGCAGAAGGGTACAAAGAGAAATGTCCCCCAACCACCTCTAGAGGAAAGGAGTTGGGCCGCTCTTCAGGAGTGCTGGTAGGATTGACCAGGGAAATAATCCCTGGGACCCTGGTTACATGGACCCTCTCTGCCCTGAAAGGACTGTCTTCCCTATGAGTTTCCCCCTCTGCCTCTGGGGGAGAACTCGGCCTGTGTGTCACAGAAAGGACCCTGAGATTTCTTGAACCATATCTTCCCACTCTTTTGGTTTTGGGAGAAAGCACATTGAGGGGAAGAATAACGGACACCTATGACAGAAAGGGTCTTACCATCCTGTTCACATCTGGCCAGTGTGCTTTTAACTTTGGGCCCAAACAACGAGGAGGCCTCAATGGGGGCATTAAGAAAAAAAGACTTAAAGGGTTCCGCGAAGTTGCACAAGCTCATCCATGAGTGTCGTCTCAAGACTGCAGCTGAACCCGCTGCTCTAGCTGCTCCTTCTGATGCGTGAGATATCAGTCACATAGATATAGACTCAATGGTGGCCAGCTGAGAGGCCACATTCTCACGGACCTCATCAGATACGGCACCAGCCAAGGTTTCAGAGAGCTCAGAAACCAGATGTCTTTGAAGCCTGGTAAAATGTGCCATATAATTCAGGGACCTGATAGCAAAGGTTGCTGAAGCAAAGGTGCGCTTCCCTATCCTTTCCAGAGCCCAGGACTCTCTGTTAGGTGGATGGACAGTCTGGCTTTCTTCTTCTGCCAGATCCTTTTATGTTATTGCCGCCACCACCAAAGCATTCACAGGAAGACCTTTGGACCAATGGGGATCCGAAGCAGGAGGGGACAAGATCTTATCTGGCCTCCGGGGAATAGCTTTGATGGTATCAGGAGCCTTCCAAGCATGCTGCACGATGAGCCGGACAAGTTCATTGGCAGGTGGAGTAACCCAGGAGGTAGGGGGCTGGGCGCAAAAAGCCTGCAGGAACACAGATTCCTCGGAGATCAGATTAGAGGACTGCCAGTCACCTCTCTGTTTCAGGATTTTGAGGATATCACCAAGGGATAGCTCTGAGGGTGACTGAGGGGATCCTTCCCCCTCATCAAAATCTGTATCTTCGGTGAGGGACTCCTCTGTGGAGTCCATGTGCTTCTTCTTACACAAACTTTTCCGGTGGACCTCCTCAGTGGGAGAAGCTGGAGAAAACAATGGAAAAGGGGATTCCTGAGGGAATATGTCCTGCAGCCCTTGCACCTGGTGTCCACTAGATGTGACTTGTGAAACCAGTGTACCAGATGAGGGCAGAGTTATAGACAGTCCAATATCGCCAGCAGCAGCGAAAGCCTTCTCCATCAATTGGAAGGCTGGTCCACCCAAAGAGGAGTGAATGTCTAGGGCAGGGGTCACCCCTCCCCTAAGTGGCTCAGCCTGCCGACCCACAGTCCCTGGATAGCTGTGGAGTGGCAAGCTATGCGTGTCACAGCTGACATCCTGGGTCATAGCAAAACTTTCCTGCCACAAAGTCAACTGCGGTTCCTTATTGAGATCCATAAAGGGAACCGCAGAAGGGGAAGACTGTGCTATATCCATGGACTTCAAAGGCAATGAAGGAGGAGAATAAGAAGGGGTCTTTGGAGATGGGTGATCACCTCCCAAGGAAGGATAGTTCTTGAGGGGTGGGGATACCTCTGGCCAAGAGTACCTGGTCCACAAGATGCAAAACATCATGTTCAAAAAGGCTTCTAGTGGACCTCATGGAGACTGAGAGAAAAACAGGCCTGTCCACAGAAGAGGCAGACTTGGTGCCCATCTCATCTGTCCGCACCGAGGACAACGGTGCCGAGAGAGACTGGACTACTGTTGTTTGCACCGACAAAGTCATCAGTGCCGAGGTCATTGTCTGCACCTACACAGGGATCGGTGCCGAAGTGGTTGTCGGTACCAAAGCTGGAACCGGCACATGGATCGGTGCCAAAGCGGGTGTGAGTGCCAAAGCTGGAACCGACAAAACTGGAGTCAACAATAAAGGCATCGGTTCTGAGAAAGATCTCGGGGCCGACACGGTCAAGGTCTGCGCCGATTGAACGGTCGGTGCCGATACAGTGGTAATGGTCTGAACCGAGGAGCCCCTTGGTGCCGACATATAGAAGGCTGCAGGAGAAGATGGAGCCGAAATCACTAATGGAGCCAAAGGCCTTGATGCTGAAGGTCTAGGCTCCGAAAGCACTGGGGCTGACTGAGAGAGCTCCATTGCCGAAACTTTAGCTTTTTTAGGTTTTGGTTGGTGGGAGTCCCCAGCTGGGGATGAAGTCAAACATTTAGCCTTAGTAGGAACATTCATTTTTTTATGGGCTCTAGGAGGGGTTGAGACCTCCTACCCAGAAATAGCCTCTGAAAAGGGAGATTTTAGAAGTCCCTTCAGTATCAGCTTGTTTTTCCTTTCCAACAATGTCCTATTAGAAAAGTTCTCACAAATAGTACAAGGAGGTTCAACAGATAAATGGGAAGCTCCCAAACAATAAACACACAAAGACTGTGCATCAGAAGTAGGTAGTTTGTGTCCACAATCAGAACACCACTTAAACCCCAGACTACCATTTTAATCTGCCATAACAGCAAATTAATTAATAGAAAAATACCAACAATGGTACAAGAGAGTACCCAAAGGTATAATAGAGAAAAGGGAAAAAGATTACCAATGATGGTAAAGAGAGAATACCTCGTAGTAAAAGTAGTAAGGAAAAAGCAGAAAAAACAGAAGAAATTATGAACGCTAGATGCGATATGGCAAGAGACAATAAAAAATGAACTTTTCTGACAGAAAAGTAATTTGTAAAGCAATTAAACAACAATTGACTGTACTTAGCTCAAGAGAAGTAGCTTGACACGACTGGATGGCAACGCGGCAAACAAATCTGGGGTAACAAGGAGAGGGGGATTGTGGCTAAGAGTTTAGCTTGAGAGTTTGAAGCTGACGCGAGCTTGGAAAATGGCCGGCTCGGTTCTGAGCTCGGAATTGATACCCATGCGTAAGGAATGAACGAGGATTAACAATATCAGACATGTAATTACATAACTGATATGAGCTTTTAACAAGGACATTGGCTATGTGTTTTTCTATTATATCCCTATTATTTTACAATTTACTTTGTATTTTAATGACTGCAGTGGTGGTGCTGCGGTAGCATTGTCACCTCACAGTATGACGTTGTCCTGTTCGATTCTCAGCTAAAGCGCCTTCTGTGTGGAGACATGCGTGAATGAGCATACCTTCGTTGAAGGTTGTGCAGCAGAGCTGGCAACTTGGTACGTAAAAATCTACTGCCAATCATTAGCAGACCGGAGTTCCGCTGCGGTGACCCCTAACCGGGAAAAGCCGAAAGATACAATAACATCAACTTTGTATTTTAATCTTCATGTTCACATTATCCACAGATATGACTGACAGAGCCTGTATTGTCCATGGCTACCATGGGTTATGTCTTGAATACATTATTTAATTCCTTTGCATTGAATATTTAGGAGTCATATTATTTGTAAATCTTGTAGTGTGGTACTTTTTTGTCGAAAGTGTAGTCTGAGGTGGAGACCTAACATGCAATGGGGTCAGAGCTCAGTGAATTTGGCTCCTAGGTCAGTTTAGAAAAGAATAGTTGATCAAGGCAAAGATTCCTTTCTTGGAAAATGTGTTCTCTTTTATTGCACCAATTCATCTGGAATCTGACCCATTGATTGTATTGTAACTTGAAAGGCTAAATCTCATACGCAGTCATACAAGGACCTAGTTTTACATTTAAATATGGTTCTCATAAAAGACAGCTCTAGCAATTCTCCCTCTAAACAAATAAAAAATACAAATATGCAATGCTATTTGCCCAGACTGATAGCTTAGTGGTTAAGATGCAGGATTACCACCTGGTAGACCTGGGTTTGAAACTCGGTTGGGGCACAATGGAAATGCTTGGCAGTCAACTTCCATAATAAGCCTCAAGAACTCTCTGGGGCTTATCCATAGAGTTGCCATGAGTCAATTTCAACTTGAGGACATCCAACTTACTTCAATGTCTTTTACTGGAATGTTACAGTAAATAAGTCAGCTATAAATAAATTAAAAGTTCAAAGGACAGACACTATTATAATAGCTTTAAAGTCAAATATGAAATCTATAAGTAGGCCTAGTACAGCACAAAATGGCACCATTCTAGACCCTTACCATATTATGGAAAAGGGGCTTTTATATGTCAATGAAAATATGAAATACACTGTGCAGGGCCATGCAGGATGAGCAGATCAAGGCAGGAAGATCGGAGTATATACATATGGTCTACTGGAGAAGTTGATGGCATTTCATGCCAGTATTATTGCCAAGTAAACACATTGGACAAATACAACCAAAGATAAACTGACACCCGAAAATGAGACCCTCAAGTATGAAGTTGCTCAGCATACTGGTAGAGAGGAGTAGAGGTCAGATACAAGTAGTGCTACATGTTATGTCACAGATGGATTATCAAAGTTTAGTGCTGCAAAAAGGGAGAATGGGAGAATAATAACGCAGAGTTAACTGTAGTTAAGGAATTAGTGAAATAAAATGGACTGGAACTGGTAATTTTATATCAGATAATCAAATCTTCTACTGGGGACAAAAATATTGAAGAAGAAATGGAGCACCCTTCATACATAGTTAATACAATAACATAATGGGGTGTCAGAATAAGTGCTTGGTTACAATCCAAAAATGATAGAATGATTTCACTGATACACTAAGCCATGGTGTGTAGCATTACAGTACCACAAGTTTATGCTCAAATAACAGATGCCAAAGAGCAGGAAGTCAGACAGGTTTATGAGGATCTGCAGAAGTTGTTGGAAATTACATCAAAACAGATACTACATTCATTTTAGATATTGGATCTTTAAGGTTGATAGTCAAAGTAAAACCAAAAATATGGGATACTCTAGCCTTGGAGGACATACACTAGCTATATTCTGCCAAGACAAAAACTTTATTGAAACAATGGCTTCGCACATCAATATTATCAGAGGATCATGCTGAAATCAGACTGATTATTAACTTTACAGTCAGATGTTGCAGCAAAAACAAGTATTTGGCATAGACCATCAGCTTCTCATTGAAAAGTCTAGAATTAAATTAAAGAAAAAAAGCCACCTCAAGGACAACTTGATATGAGCTCAGCAATTTCCCAGATGAATAATAGTGGAAATAAACACCAGATTTAAAGGATTAAACCTGATCAATAGTGTCTGAAGAACTATGGGCAGAGGTTTGTTATTGTCCTGGAAGTGGCAACAAAATATTTCAAACAAGAAAAAGATTAAGAAGGCAAAAACGTCTTGTCAGTGGAGGCTTTAGAAGTGGCTAGGGAAGGAAGGAAAGCAAAAGGCAGTGGTGATACAGAAAGAAATGTCACATTTCAAGATCCTGATAACTAGTCTCTGGCAATAAATAGAAGGCAAACCGCCAGATGTTCATGCTGGTATAAGAGTGGGTTGAGGCACAAGATCAAATTGGCAACATCTGCTGAATAATAGAGAAAATAAAGGAGCTGTTTGAAAAATATTTACTTCAGCTTTCTTGAGTAGTCTAAAGCTTTTGACTGTGAAGACCATATGAAATTGTAGTAAGTCCTTAAAGAAATAGGGAATAGCAACTCACTATATTTGTGTCCTGGGAAATCTTTATGCAGAAGAAGAAGTAACTGTTAGAACCAAACATGGAATAGTTGACTGGTACAAGACTGGAAAATGAGTATAACAAGGCTGTATACATTATTACCCTACCGATGTAATTTATATGCTAACTGTGTCAGGAAAAATGCTATGCTGAACAATCTTCATGCTAGTATCAAAACTGCTGGGATAAATATTAACAACCTCAGATATGTAGATAATACCACTACTCTGATAACTGAAACTGAGAACTTTTGAACTTGTAGATGAAGGTGAAAATAAAAGGTATGAACATGGTCTTCATGTTCAGCATCTAAATAAATAAATATGTAATCTAGCCAGTAGATGGGGAAGGATGTGGATGCTATCTCAAAGATATCATCATTTGGTAACTGGAGCCAAATATTAAAAGCCATTTTCACCTTGAAGGTAATCAATGATAAATATGAGAAAGATTGTATGGAGCAAACACATCACATTATCAACAAAGGTTCATGCAGTCAATTATTTAGCTTTGCCAGTAATAACATTTGACTGTGATACTTGGACTCCAACTGAGGCTATGCACTGGAACATTAATGATATTTTCAAACTGTGGATTAGAGAAGACTTTTGAAAATTCTCTGCCAGAAGAACAATTCATTCAATACATAAGGAAACAAACCCACACTACCCACTGGAATACCTGATAGTAAACCCAAAATTCAAATACTTTGCCTATGTAATGTTGAGACAATATTCACTGAGAGAAGATGTTGATGGCAAAATGAAGGGGATACTAAAATCTAAGATGGATAGACAACATTGCTGAAATACCGATAAGGATTTTCAAGCACTCAAAAAGTAGCTGCTGTCAGGCAGGCACTGTGTGCTGATGTCATTGAAGTCACAAAGGAATCAAACTTGACTAAACAACAGCAATAGAGCAAAAAGAAAATGTAATACTAGTCTTAAAATCCATAATGAATTATTCTATTTATTACATAAAACTGTAGAAACACCAAACATGACTAACAGTAAAAAAGAGTGAGAGAGTAAAGCTGCAGATGAATTGTATAGAGATCTAACAACTGATATGCTTTATTTTAAGGGAGATGCACAAAAACACAATAATGCATTATTTAAGTAATAAATACAAAGAAGTGTGTGTTATAGTTCTCAATACCTTGCATTTAAGTAATATTATAAACTATGTTATTCTGTTTATACAACTCACTTGCAATTGTCCATGTGGTTGTTTTAATAAACAAAATTTGATGGAACAAGAGCAGTGTCCCCAAGTTAATTTCAGCTCATTTGGGATGTATAACCTATCATCTTTTGTTCACAGTACTTACTTTAATTAGAAATCAAGAATCAGCTTTTATGTTCCACAGCAATCAACAATACAGGATGGGCTGATGAGGTGTTTCTGCCTCTTATGCATATTGAATAGGCTTAGACCATTCATCACAGCATAGTCTATAAATACTTATTACAGTCATTCTGTGCACTTGAATTTAGTATTCATAATCAAGCCGTGACATGTCGAGAGGGCACATGTTAAATGAGTACATCATGGCAGCACCAAAACTGTTTAAGAAAAAAAGAAAAGTGATTGCAGTAACATCTCATTAAATGAATGACTATCTCGGAATTATTCCAAAAGCAGGAAAAACATGTGGTATGTTAGCCTGTTTGATTTCCCAAGAGCAATATTCCACTCTCATATTTCTGATAGGAGTTTATAATAAAAATGAGGCAAGGAGAGACAATATTGCATTATTAATTAAGTTACTGATAATTGCTTAATTCAAGTAAAAGAAGCTTTAGGGGTTTAAACACCAGGTTTTTAATCATATTACATAAAATTATAAAACACCAAACATGACTAACAGTAAAAAAGGTGAGAGAGTAAAACTGCAGATGAATGGTATGGACATCTAACAACTGATATCTGACATTCATTCACTGAAGTCTAACTTCCAAGCATATAGCAAAAGCCATGAAGTGGAATATATTTTGAATGCTAAATAAAATAAGTTTAAATTAATTTAGTATATCTTTTCTTATATGATGTAATGTACTTTTGAATTAGATCATTCCAATGTTTGACATACTTGAGATAGACTACATTGCTAAAATGTTAAATGGCCATTCATTGTAGAATCCTAAATGTAGTTTTATTGCGGGCCACATGTATGTTAGAATTGCTTTCATAAACTTTTTTTTCTGACCCATTGTGACTTTTTTTTTGACAGGGAATATAAGTGTTTAACTGGTTGCATACAGGTTATCATTTAGTTATCTTGCAAATCCAATTCTCTTATTTTAATCAGTTCAGCAAAAAGTCACATTTATATGGCTTGATTATCATTTTATGGATGGATTTATAAGGTCAATTAACTGTATGGCAGGAAATATAAAATAGCATTGGACTGAAGGTGAGGCAGATTAGTTCTGCATTTGATTAAAAAAACAGAAAGTTGTTGAATGTCAAATATTAAGAAAAATCGTCAAATCACAAAAATGTATTGGTGATCTAGGGATAAACAGAAGAGTCTTGGATCCTAAGTGAGAGCAATTTTAACTAACAGTTGTGTTTTTTCTTTTCAAGATAAAACAAAAAGTTTATAGTGCTATATGCATGCAAACATTTACAGTGATTATTAGACTAACTGTACTTATATAAATAATTTTGGAGTTTTCTCCATCTCACTGACTTTCATTTTCAAATAAATTAATTCACCATCCAAAACAATGTACCAGCTTCCCAGCACAATGAATGCTGTTTTTTATCATACAGCAAAATAAGCCTCTATGCATCATCCGCAACCTATGCAACTTATGTTTATATGTGTGTGTGTGTGTGTGTGTGTGTGTGTGTGTGTGTGTGTGTGTGTGTGTGTGTGTGTGTGTGTGTGTGTGCATATATATATATATATATATATATATATATATATATATATATATGTATATTGTATAGGTCTATGTCATACGATCTAAAGAAGTTCAAAAGACTGAAACCCAAAATATCTAAACCTTGAAAGATCAGATATGTGAATTTGCATCTTCTCCACTATTGTGCAATCTCGGAGTGGGTATATATAATTAGCAGAGGGTATGGAGGTGCAAGAGGGCTTACTCCCTTGCATTAAAATGTTTTTGATATTTTGAGTTTTAGATATTTTGGTTTTCAGTCTGTTGAACTTTCAGTCTTATGACATAGGCCTGTATATATACAGTGTGTGTGTGTGTGTGTGTGTGTGTGTGTGTGTGTGTGTGTGTGTGTGTGTGTGTGTGTGTGTATATATATATATATATATATATATATATATGTGTGTGTGTGTGTGTGTGTGTGTGTGTGTGTGTGTGTGTATATATGTATGTATGTGTATATGTATATATATATATATATATATATATATATATATATATATATATATACATATATACATAGATAGATATATAGATACAGATAATAGATACAGATATTTACACACATGTGAGTATATATATATATATATATATATATATATATATATATATATATATATATATATATAGTTTACTATCACAATGCAGAATGATGATTTGGTAAACATGGGAATGCCGCATGTTAGCTGGCCAATTTCCATATTGCCGGTCTTCAGTTCTGCAAGTCTCCTGTTCAGCGAATGCCACTGTGTATTCACTCATATGTGGGTGACGTTTTGTACTGAGATCATGGGACAGTGTGGATCAGGAGATTTACCCTTTTCTGAACTGTAGTGCATCTTGGAGTTGTAATATATAAGTGGCAAGATGTGTGAGGGGGTGCAGGGGGGCTTTCCCCCCCTTGCAAAAACATTACTGCCAGTGCTGTGCAGCATGGATCTGGTCCACATGTTCTGCTCAAAGGGGACAATGGACTTCCGAAGTCAAATTCGACTTCGCCTCAGTTAGGTTGCCAATATTCCAACCTAATTAATTTTCTAAACATCGGACATGTAAACTGCATTTTTGAACGGTTTATGTTCTGATGTTCAATGTTTTAATAATATATATATATATATATATATATATATATATATATATATATATATATATATATATATATATATATATATATAAATTAATATATGAATATATACTTATATATACATATGTATATATATCACCTGTTAAGTTGTATAACCAAAATGAAAGGCAGAAAATGTCCGGACGATATAAAGCCAGTCACTCTTCTTCCTCTGTATTTATACAGACCTGCTTTACACTTACAAAATGCTGTATTAGTTGATTGAAAAGCTCATTAAGAAGCATGCCTCATTGAAAAAAAGCAGTGATTAACTGGGTTTTGATAATGCAGGTCCTATTATTCAGATTAAAGTGCTATATAATCTTTGCATACTTGCATAAACATTGTAGAAGCATTTGTGTTTACATTACAATACATTAATTCATTTACATTTTATCAACAATACATGTACTCTCAACATCTATTTAATTGACTTCTGGTTTGACTTGTAACTAGTGTTATCACACATCCCATCCATTCATAGTCTTACTATTGCTGCCTAAATAAAAAAAAAAATACACAGCAATATCAGAATCTTATAGCCCTTAAATTGCATCTAGCATCCTAGGAATCCCAGGTAACTATAGCTTTCTGCATTCTATTCATCTGTGCAGGTGCATTTCTCAGCCTTAACTGTATACAGTTAGTGACCTACTTATATTACGGTAGTCAATGGTTCCAGTAAAGCAATTTCTATAGCTTCTTGTAATAAGTAAGCACTAAATTAACAATTTTGTGATCATATGTTTTCTTAAAAAGTTCCATCTTTATATAAGATCATATGCTACATTAATACCTCATCAGTTGCAAGGAAATCATGATCAATGGGAAATAACAGAAAGATCATTAATTTGTACAGCTGTTCATTCTTTTTTACATTATTATCTTATTTAGATTAGTAACTCAGGAACCAGTTTAGAGTTCAAAATCTAATAATGGCATTGGCTAAAATTTAGAAAGGCCACTGCCAGTGCTAAACCCTTTTTAACACTGATGGTAGCTGTGATGTCCCCATGCTGGGCCAGTAATCAAGGAGTCTAACTCCTCACAACTGACACTGGAGAGTGACCCTCCCTTGGAATAGAAATGGATGCACTTGGTATTTCCAGATGCAGACCTTTCTTCATCAAGCACAATTTCCATTAAGAGCACACAGGGCACACACTCAGCCCATGGTCTGGGTGTCTATCTGTCTCTCCCCAGGTCCCCAATAAGACTCCCCATTAGCACTGTGAAACAAGTGCTTCATGTCCCTGTCTCAAGTAGCTGACACGCACACTCTTTGAGATTTAATTTTCACACACGCAGACACACACACACATACACACACACACACACACACACACACACACACCTGGGAAAGGCTGGCACAGATTACCCACTCTACCAACTTTGCCCAGCCAATAAGATAGATTAACTCCCATCAGTCAGTTACTACATGACTCTTAAAAGGGTAACCAATTATACTGAGTGAAGTTAATATTAATACAAATTGTAATTTTGACCAAACAGCAAGGCTTTCAGGGGTGGCCACAGTTGTCACCAAATAAATATTTGCAAATACTCTCAAAATGTAAATATTTGCTAAAAAGAACAACCACAATGAAAAGTTTAAATATATTTAATAATAAAAGAGCATGCAAATACTAAATATCTATTTACAGAAAATACCAGAGTTTCAGCCACAGGGAATATTAAAAATAACACCAGTGGAAAGTTTCACACATTTATAGAAAAACAGTACTTCTAATCTTGGTACTGTTTCCTATTTAGGTTAATTACTGCCGCAAGGCAAGATGATGTGGGTGAGTGGTCCTTGTTGTCAGATCCAAGACAGAATGCTGGGAGCAAACTTCTACTAATATCTAAATATTATTTTTGGCTTACCGAATGACATCACACACATCTAGTCATCTGATTCTGTTTCCCATGCTATCACCAACACTAGAAGCTGACAGGATTTTAGCACCTATATATTACTATACACACAGATAGAGCTTTGCTCAGATCTCCTGGGAGTCATAAAAACATAAAACTATTCCACCTTTCCTACAGGGGCTACAACCTATTTTCAAGCACAGACATTGCATCTCTGGCTCCATTCAAAACTGTGAGATAATATCTTTATGTCTTAACCCATAAAGTAATTTAATTTCAAATATATTTTAAAGTTTGATGCAGCTGGATTTTGATTAACCTTGGCTCTGCCAGTATCCTCTGTTGAAACATATACATTTAATTTGGTTGCAGTAATGCAAGTACATTTCCTTTCTTTCCAGCATAGCACACTGTTGGTACATTTTAACACAAGAAACTTTACAAGTAATTTTTAAACAAAAGCATCTGTACAAATTAGTTTAATACACAAATGGCATATAATTCTTTCCAAAATATGTTGCAAATCCACTGCCCTATTTCTCTTGGCATGGCTGACAGTACCTCCAATTGTCACATTACTTTTAAAGGGTGAGATCACATGAGAGATAAAGGCTGGGGATTTAATGGACAGGTAGTGGTGATGGGAGTATGTGCATGTGTGTGGTTGCATGTGTGAGTATATGCAGAGGGTGAGTGGTCTCAAGTGAGATGGGTAAGTAAGGGGTTTTGATTGAAGATATGAAGATGGGCAGAGGTGAGTGATTGAGTGTGTGTGTGTGTGTGTGTGTGTGTGTGTGTGTGTGTGTGTGTGTGTGTGTGTGTGTGTGTGTGTGTGTGTGTGCGTGTGTGTGTGTGTGCAAGATACCAAGTATATTCTTGAAAGATTACAGGAAAGTCTGTTAACAAAATCAGGTTTTGCAGCACAGTAGACATATGGGTAGTAGAACAATAGACACCAGGGATTTAAGTGGGCAGGGAAAAGCTTTAAATACTGTACCTTCAGCACACAGAGCAGCATGTAAAGAATACAGAGCTTTAGTACTCTGTGCAACCACTAGACATCATGGATACTCTTTAAATACTATCTTAAATCATTCAAAAACATCTTAGCAAAATGGGAAAAAGTTTCAAACCTTGAAAATTTGGTACAGAAAGCAGCTCTTTAGAAATATAGAGCTTTAGTCCTCTATATTAACTGAGAGTGCTTACATTTGGTGGTGTTTTGTAAATATAAAAAGTATGCAGCTCTTCAAGTAGGGCATTATTCCCTCTTTGTAATAGTCCATGAGGTATGCTGTGCAGGACCAAGATCAGGGACAATTGAAAGGGATGGGGGAGTTTCCTGCCAATATTATGGTGAATACTTCAGAGATTTTTTTTAAATAGTACTTCCAGTAAATCTAAAAAGTTGCTATAGTAACAGATATAACATCACAATACACTTCCTGGGAAATAAGAAGAATGAAACTCTAGTGTCTGGCATAACTGACTAACGGTAAATATCAGTGATTTAAGAGGGTAAAAAATTCGGAGGCTACAAGGGATGCAGTCAGTCAACTCAGGAATAGGTGAGAGGTACAGTGGTGTGCTTGTGTGTGTGTGTGTGTGTGTGTGTGTGTGTGTGTGTGTGTGTGTGTGTGTGTGTGTGTGTGTGTGTGTGTGTGTGTGTGTGTGTGAAACTGAATGAGGGTGGTATTTGTGCCAACTCAATGCATGGGCAGGCTGCAGTATTTAGCACTAGTAGCAAATCAGAGACATTCAAATTAGAAAAAAACAAAACAGTGTAAAAAACTTCTCTGTGTGGAAGATTTTCAGTCCATATATTTCTAGTTAATCACTGTATATTAATCAGATCAGACAATAGTAGTAGAACTAGCGAACTTAAACCTGTCTTAAGTCAAAACAAAACAAAAAATAATAATAGAAAATATATAATTGCACAGCATTAGTAAGTATTCTAAAGTAATCCAAGCAAGGCAGGCAGTCTGTTTCCAGTCGAAAATCCTTTATTAAGTACACAGACAAGCGATACAAGTAAAAACAAAAATAGAGTAATAATTTCCTCACAAGCTTTCTAAGTATATATATACTTTTTATCAGGCATGGGAGTGGCTTATTGTGCTGTAAAACAAAGTGTTATTGGTACACATGTTAAATTCACATCCCTTCCCCCATCAGTGTGACATTCAAACTGGTCCTGCCCTACTTAGTAGCTGTCATAATAATATATAACCCTTATGTACTTTAAATAAAATTTATAATGATGTGGTACCTCTTATTTAACCAGATTATTAAGTAGATTATTAAATTTGTGATTTTATCCAAGATGATATACTACATTGCTGAAAATATATCAACCTTAGTTCATTTGACAATCAAATTAGTTGACAACAAGGCTTCCCTCAGCACAGATAGCATGTCTCAGATTTGCATTTTCTACAATCAAGCAAACTTTCCCTTTTGGTCGCAGCTTTTACTGTCCAGAGTGGAAATATTTCTAAATCCCAGATGTGATCTTCTATGTACCAGTATGCAAAAGTACCCTGATGTTTTGCAAAAATTAAAAATCTTGTATTGGTAAATTCTTACCTGATTCAGTTGAAGGGGAAGACATTCAAGATACACGGTTTAGAACCAGCTTCACCTTTTACTCTCATATATATATATATATATATATATATATATATATATATATATATATATAGTAGCTAATGCTCAAATTGCCATGTTAGAAGCAGCACTAAAAATTGTGTTTGTTTTCTTTATTATATCAGATAAAGAATGCTCAGTGGATAACATTTTAACCCAGATAAAAGTAGAGCTGCTGTTTGCTCCTACATAACCTTTGCTGCAGCGGGATTACATTTCTTGAGTCACCTGAATAATGACAGCATGCAGTAGTGTCAATAGTTCTGTGGAAAGATGAGTCAAAGATGAAGAATCAACAACTTCATACTTTTTAATAGGAAACGTTCAGGCTACCTGATCTTTGGTTTTGGAGCTGACAGGTTGTTCTGAGAGGCAACCATGTTTGAAGTTTCTTGATAATCTACAAAAGCAGAGAAAAAATGTGTTGAAACACTTGCCCAGCAACAGTTATCTCAAACCAAAGTTGTGAAAACAAACAGATATGCAAATATTAAAGTTAGACTTCAGAATTTATCAGCACAGTGTTTTTTAATCATTGAATATTAACTAGCACGGATAGTAGAAGCTGCGTTAGATTGAAGGACACAAAGCATGTGCATATTAACACATCAGACTGCAGCACAAAAGAATGCACGACAACCTCATTCATTCACAACAGGAAATACATATGTACCATATGATGACACCTTAAAAATTTTTATCATGTACATTAACACAATAACTATATTAGCAGCAATAAATAATTCTCATTAAATCAGAACATTCTATTACAACAGACATAAATCTACATATATGTATATGAATATGATTATATCAGGAATGGTCAACATATTAAATGATTGACAAAAAATGTAATTAAAATGTGCAGCTGTTTACAATTTTATATTAAATCATATACCTATAAAGCCATTTACTTTACTTACAAAATGTCTGCACTGCAATACACCTCTCAAACTCTTAGAGCAATACATTTGGACAAAGACATAAATAAAAGTGGGGCAAAGGCCCAAAAATAGGGACAACTGTTAAATATTGCTCTTACAAACTTAGAAAGTTGATAGAATAACACGTTTTGTATTAGCATGAATTGTCTGAAGGTTATGAAGTATGAAACACAATTGTCTGTCATCATTTTCTAACTTCAGTCTTTAAAGATTTGCCACTAATTTGCCAGAAAACCACAATTTTATGAAAAACAGACCAAAAATATGAGGCATAAATGTGGATATTCTGTAAAAATCTGTACAGTTTGGCTATATGCTTGATAGCAGTGTTGTATAAATGATGGATAATCTGTTTACTCTTGGCTTTAACCTACATCAGGGGGTGTAGGAGCCTAAGCACTGTGCAAATCAAATTTCTTTTTTTTTTTTTTTTTGGTTTTCTGACCCTAGAGTATCACTGTTTTGCCAGTAGTGACTTTGCAAAGTTTTAGATGTTTTGACTTTGAATAATGTCTTGTCAATTAAATGAGACATGCTTATTTATTGTGGATTGATATCCAGCTACTAGCATTGTTGACCCGTGCTTTGCCTCAGGTTCAGCAGGATTGTTCTCTGTGTATGACCCTTACTGCAAGGACTGCTAAAATTTCACTATTGCCCTTACTGCCTCTACCAGTCAGTCCACCCAGAAGTCCTTAAACTGAAGTTTAATGGAAAAGTATACTTGCATTTCTTTACAGACATCTGTATTGTATTTCTGACTCACAAAATAGCATAAGAAAAATATGTAGCAGTCTGTATACTTTTTAATTCTTTACATCTTTCATTGTTGAGAAAATGCAAATAATGTCACCATTAGAAACAGAATACATCCCTCCAAACCAACAGCGATAGGATTTGTAAAACTTCCTCTACACTGTGCACTTCTGACAGTTGGGAGGTGCATAAGATTTACAACAAAAATGTGTACTGGAATCAGATCACACTCATTGTGACACTGATATATATGCACAATACCTTAACTGTAGTTAGTGTCTAGTATGTATCCTTGTGGTGCATGGTACAATATGCGCCAAAGAGCCAAAATCCATCACCATATATTTTAATGGAGAGCACAGATCATCACAGTATATGATGTATTTGGAGGGCAGCAGTAGTGGTCATGAGGTAGCATCTCAAAAGGTATAAGGAAATGTGTTTTCGGAGAGCAGCATCTCATAAATATACACATACAAAAAACAGACTTTGACAAATGCACCAGCTGACATTGCCATAAGGGAATGCAGTCATAAGCATATGTCCAGCAGTTAATCATGTGACATATCTTCTTAAGACAGAACATATCATAGTACAACAGTACCTCATACCTCGTATCTGTCAGTTTTTCTTTCTCCAGTATTGTCAGTAACTATAATATTTGATATGGCCCTGAAGAAGACATGACAATTACCTGCAAACACAATGCTCTCTTGTGGAGGTCCACAAAGTCAGGGTAGTCCCCAGGCACAGATGTGCATGGATAATGGCTGTACAGTGCAGGCACACTTCCAAGATCTGTTCCTCACACTTGAGTTATGCAGGGCTGGCCAATGCCAATGCATGGTCATGTTTACATATTATCGGAGGGTCATGCAGATGGTGATGCAGTGGAAAGACTTGTAGTGATCTCAGGCACAGCATATACTGTTTACTGTCTCTCACAGACACACACACACACACACACATGCATGCACATAAAATCATACAACATATTTTGTTCCCATACTCTGGGGGCATGTCCTGATAATAGAGAGCTGCATGTCTGTAGATTACAAGTCTGTTTACCACATTGTTTGCTGCATGGGAGAATAGAAAGTGTAATTCATATTCAGTAACCCATCCCAATGGCTTTACTGATATCCACATACCAGAAATATAAATATAATTAGCACCAAGTGAAGAAAAAAAATAACATTATGGAAGGGATGTGATGGCCCTCCCACTAGACAACTCTGCTGGAAATCCTACTGTTGCATGACTTGTGGATTGGAGGTAATAGTATGATTTTTATACAAGTTTGTCATCATTGTATGTTTGCACATTGGTTAGTTAGTCTGGCTTCCAACTACATTCTAGAAACAACATATCTATGCATATTTGTGTTTCCTGACCATGAAGTATGAATATTTGGAGCCAGTAGGAATTGTATTGTGTGTGCATGCACATGTACCTGATGGGGGGGGGGACACATAGATATACTGCAGAGCGAATTTTGCAAACATAACCTAGGACATTACATCTTTGTTATATATACTTCTTAAGTAGGATGACATTTTCATGCTCTTATCCTCTGGGAAATAAGTGGGATGAAGAAGTCTGTCTCTAAATGTGAAAAGCAAACCTCCTTGCATTCATGTTTATACCCATTTCTGTTTACACCTGAGAGTATTACTTGTGATACAAAGTAACATATAGTGGGCTCCTTGCTTTATTTCTCAGTTTTATAAATTATAGCACACTGCAGTCTGGTCAAATGCTCCAAGAAATTGGTACCTTGCTACAATGCCTCAGAATCCTGTTCTATGTGACTGGTGCTCTGCTATATATTTAATGGAATTAAAAAAGTGTATATTTAACATTAAACAGACTGCTGTGTATGGCACTAAATTCATTTGCAATGCATTACATCAAATAGGCACTGTTAATAAAAAAATGAAGGAACACTTTTATGTATGTGTAAAACATAGTATTATAGTGTTACAGGATTGCCTGCTCATTTGATTAACATTTTCACTCGAACCTTAGATTAAACAAACAAATAAAAAGGAAGAAAAGCAATCAAAATAATCATTGAAGGCTGGTTGGTTAGGTGGCAGAATTTTATTAAATGTATTCCTCTGTGACGTTCCAGTTGTGGTATTTTAGTATAACATGGTGATGATACAGAGCATATTGATAGCAGCTGTAAATAAGTGATAACAATGGGACATACCTATTTAAAACAGTGGGGTTATCACTTTAGTACATGAAACAGGTTCATGTTTCTTTAAAGGAGTGAGAGCTGATGGAGAGTCATGTGACCACAGTCATAGTCTTCAATAAAAGTTTTGAGAAAGCAGCTGATGTCGAACATCTTTTATTAATGTTGATAATGTATATTCTGTGTAATATATACAAAGTATTTACAATAGTGTTCTAGCATAACATGACTGTTTTAATATGTGTTAATTTGCAAATCTCACAAGCTCTAAAATGACCGTGTCTAGGTTTTAACATGATGAAAAAACTCTATAAAACTGTTTTATTATACATGCTGCTTATCTCATTTGCTATAATTTTCATCATACTGTTACCAAGCCAGTATGTCTTTCAAAACTGTGTGGTATGATTTATTGACTTTATCATAATATACCCGTGTGCTCTTGCCTCTGCCGAGGAAATCAGTTACTCATTACAAATAAATTATTTCATGTTATTGATAATAATAGTACATGTTATCAAGCCAGGTTATTTAATTTGTATAATACACAGCTATTACTGAAAGACAAATGTCATTGTGTTTCTTATGGGACTTCTTAAATGTTCTTTTGAAATGTTCTGCATCATCCATGATCACAGAACTAATTAGAGTAGGTGTTGATATTGCTTGTTTTCATTTATATGGATTTAAGAAAAATTCATTACGAAGCTTAGTTTTATGCCCCAAAGACATAAGGGAGTTTGAAGCTATATAATGGAAAAGTGGCAGTGCAGTTTGTGTGAAGGTATGAATAATCCGTAGTTATCTATTGGATATCAGAATATGTCAAATGAATGAATAATTAGGCCAGGAAATTACTTTTTTATCTGTTAAATGTTTGTTTTAATCAGATAGTAAAGGGTTAGGCTTGTCTGTACAGGCACTCATGGCTACTAATTTGCACATCAATAATTTATTAAGTTAATAAGGGCTTGATCACTATGTTTTCTGCTTAGCATGGATATAATAATAAAATATTATATGTATTCAAAACAATTAAGTGCAATTCATTGTCTAGCCTAGCAAAGATTAGTATTTTTATTCCACGTATTAACATCTCATATTTGTATGATATTTACACACAGAAAATCGGAAACAGTAAGTTAATTGTTTGAAGGTTTTCTCGTTTCATGAATAATTTGTCACTGCTATATGCAAATTTAAATTATGGGAGACGTCATGGTGGAAATGATGCATGGATAACTAGAAAGCACTGAGTATGTAAAGCTAATTCTAAATGTAGAAGTTTATATTAAAATTCCACGGTGCTGTTTACAGAAGAAATAAATGACGGAGAATTAATACACAGTAAAATATGCAGTACCTTCAAAACAGTAGCTGTCACTATCACTGCGTTTTTAAAATAAACATTACCATTACATGATAAGCATTCAATCCATTCAGATATTAGATCCCTGACTTAGCAGAGGTAGACACTACAGATACTAATACCTGAAAATCTTTTAGATTCTATAGCATCTAATACCCCATTTCCAAACTTGCCTAAAACCAAAATCACTACAACATCAAAACAAAATTGGTATAAAAATATGTATATTATTTGGTTGTTTTGCTGGCTAGAAGCTCAGACATGTCATCTTATTTAAATATAGCTATCAAAAGGCTGTACACCAAACAGTGTATGATAAAATTCATTCCATGTTCTCATTAATTTCACTTCCCTGGGATCACATGCCACTTAAACCAGAACTGCAGTATCATTTCAATTAACAGGCTTAACTGTATCCCAAGATAGTCAGTGAAATGAATATCATGCTATGAAAAAAAATCAACTTACTAAAATGTGAAATTTTTCCTTAAGATTCAAAGTAAACTCTGACCTGTTCCATTTTCTGTCATATAAACAGCATTTAGCCTCGACAATTAAATGTGCACCTGCAGAGAGCATCAGTGATTCCAGGCACGAGTTTACTAAGAATGGGATCACCTATCTAAAATATCGGCAGTAATCTTTGCACTTGAAACAAAAACAACATTTAAGAAACTTTAGAAACATCCCAAAATCTAGGGAGGGTATAAATTCCATTTTCAAAGGCACAGACACAGAACTGACAGGAATGGGGTTCATGAAGTGCATAATACAGCATAGCCCTGGAACAGAATCCAGATGCTGTGGGTATATCCAGTCAGATGGAAAGGCAAGAAGTGTATAGTTCGGGAAGAGGGTCAAGCAGGCCCCCAGCAACCATTTAGTCCTCAACAAACTGAACAAGCAGTGGTTGTATGTCCCATTTTCTCACTCCTCTGTTTAGTGTAGATATAATGTGCTTATCAGGGGTCTATCTCAATGTGTAGGTAATAAGGTGATTATTTTATAAGGTTGCCATCCTCCACCTCTCAGTCCTTAGAGACAGATGTGAGCAGTTGACACACAGGGTTAAGGATTTGAGCAGTAGTTCCTGTTGTAGAGGGTTTGATTCCCACAGCCCTCATTTGCCTACTCTATGACCTAGAAACAAGTCACCAGCCAGACAGTGCTTAGGGACAACTGTAAATTTTGTCTAGGATCCTCAGTGATCCCCTTGACTGCAAGCCTAGTAACAAGCAGTGAACCTTCACATCACTTACCAAGTTAAAATACTCATTGGCCAGGAGTACCCCATCCTTCCTCACAAAGTGCCTTTTGTCCAGGGTCACAGGTTTCCCATCTGTCCCTCATGTAAGACAATGGTCTTAGGATTCATTGATGCTATGCCGAATGAATCTGAAAAAACAGTTCTTGAGTATGCTGCTTAAATAGCTAATTTTAATACCATGTAAACTGAGCCTGGTTTTCATGTCATATATACACTGCATACAAGTCATGTAGGCATGAGAACACCCAATGGAGGCAAATCATCCTGATGCATTTACACCATGGATAGGATCAGATTACACAACTGCCCAGAGGCACACAGCTGCCTCATCTACCCCTCCCCCACCAGCCCAAAATATCTGAATACATTAAGCAAGCAGTGCACTATCTCCTTGCTGGGAGAAGGGTCAGAAGACAACTACAGTCACAGGAGAATGTTGCATGCTCTATTTCTGTGGTAAGCAGTAGGCCTGAGTTTTATACTTTTTTCATTATTTCAGCATTTGGGTTCAGTGTAACATAGTAGAATGTTTATTTACATTAAGCTATGCAATGCTCTTTTGTATAAATCATCCATCCATCCACAACCCCTTTTTCCCATTTCTGTACATGAGGTCAGGGTATCACTTCAACAATGACAATCATCCAGAGGCAAGGTTTACATCACCAAGTGACCAACCCTGCCACAGTAGTTCTTCCACACCACACACTCTCATGCACACTCACATCTATGGCCAGTTTAGAGTATCCAATCCATCTACTGCATGTCTTTGGTATGTGGAAGGAAACTGAAGCACCCAGAGGAAACACACATGAACACAGGAAGGACATGCAGACTCCATACAGAAGGCATCCCAGACGAGAATCGAACCAGATAACCTCTTGCTGTGAGGTGACAACAATATCTGCTGCACTACTGTGCTGCCATATTGAGATATAAATTGTTTATGTCTTTTCACTTCATTTTATTCCTACAACATTAAAAATTCTTGAATTGATCATTTGGCATGGTGCAATAAATCATAAGGCATTTACACCTTAGTTGTACCATTCACAAAGCATTAATGTATATCAGGCATGAGATAGCAGCTAAATGGTGACACACTTTCATAAAAAATGATTACATATGTAAGAAAATCTTAACAGACAAATGCAGAATAAAAAATATAGTAAGCATAGTGCCCGAACACCTTGAGGAGAAATATTAACAGTGTACTATAGTTTCAAAATTAAAAATACTTGACCTTTATACCATAAATCAAAGTGAGTCAGTGGCAGATGATGAGGTAGATGTAAAACCAAAAATTACAGAATTGTATAGATGCTGTATGTTAAAGATGACTTCAGCAATCATAGTCTGTGTTGCTGGGATTTTATGCAGGACTTTATTAGAAGTCATTTAGTAACAATAATTATGTTTTTTAAATGAATTGCTTTATTGTCTAATAAAGCATTATTTTCATATTTATCTGTTTACTTGGCATCATCTTAAAAGAGTAATCATTTGATTTTTTTGACTTCCTAAGATAGCACATTATGCCATTAGTAATATCAGTGCACTAAGGGATTGACCAGTTTTGCAATTCAACATGCCCTTTTCACAATGTTTTATTACTATTAAGTGTATTTGGATTTAATGTGGAATTAGTAGTAAATAGAGATATTTTGTCAAGCACTAAATAATGCCCTTTTACATTTATTTTAAATTCTTTTTCACAGTATAGTTGAAGTTAGTGGACATCAGAGAGAGATGCTTATGAAATCATGCCACTCTTCCATCGTACTGGTGGTATCAGGGATGGTATCTCTCTGAAAAATGATTAAGGAAAGCATAAATAATCTGCAAATGCAATCATGCATTTCTTAGTGCAATATTTCCTTATACTAACATACACAGATGTAAATCTAACATAGCAGAACCTAACATATGACATTAACCACCCAAAAGACAATTGCTCCTGTTTTGTGATTTTTTTTTTTTGAGAATAACAATCATTTTCCCTGAAAGTTTTATCAGCAAACCACCTAATATTGTATGCATTTACATCTACATACCCGTTAACTCCTTAGATGTACTTATGTATTATCGCAACCAGATTTTTGTGGTTGCAAAATTTGCATGGTGGAGTCAAAATGAGTGCAGGAAACACTGTAAGGTGTTATTCTAAGTCATTATTGCTGTAGAATAAGTTTGGATTACTTTCACAAAGAAAAATAATTGAAAATTTCATATTCCTGTTTTGCGTGCATTACACACGCATGCGTAAATTGTCATTGCTGCTCTGTTACTGATGAAAGGAATGTTTTCAGTATTACTTGTAATGAAAATGTAAACAGCATTATTAATGTAAACAGCATTATTAATGTAAACAGCATCTTTATCTTTTTCCCAAAGAATTGGATTTAGCTTCATTTACTTGAATAACCATCTATACCATCAGTAATGGGTACGTCCTGTTCCTTGTCCTCATCAGAATCCATAGTATGCCACACTGCTCCCTCATTAATTTCAGCATAAATATTTGTAGCTAAATCACCTACATCACTGTTATTTGGGGGGGATAGATACAGTAACTTGAGTCATCCTTAGAGACTTGCTCAGTATCAAAAGCTAACAGTTGTAGACAGTAAACCAAAGATGTCCTGCCTTTTTACAATTTCTATAGGTCATAAAACAGTTTAAGGAATGCTCAAACTCGCCACATTGTGAAAACCTTCATTTATCACAAATATTAATAAGATGGGTATGTGATCCATAGATGAAACAGGTTTTGGGTTGACTTTTTATTGAACTAATGCCTTCAGATTATTAATCGTGACAATGCTAGGGATATGATGACTTGTGTGTTCGGACAGATACTGATTGTATTTCACTGATTCATGTTTTTCTTACTGCTATAATGAAGTGTTTTGCTCATTCGCTGGTTTGGTCTTTCTGTGTGGTGGGAAATAAAGAAGCAACAACACTACGATTTCCACTTTTTATTGCTAACACTGCACAAAACAAACTGCAGTGGTAAAGAATACACATTACTTTACATTTTTACAACATTTCACAACCACATTCAAGAATCGGGAAGCAACCGCTATTTCCGCGAAAATCTGGTTGCAATAATACATAAGTACCCTCTTTAGTTTATAAAACAAGTTCTAGGTTCATTATTCCTTTAAGAAGCATACTTTCCTGTCAAGGGATACAAATGAATGCCTTTGGCGAAACAACCAGTTGTAACACTGCTGCCTTGATCACCATAAATCTATCAGGATTGTAAACACATGACTTTTCAGTAATTCCTTCTATTTGTTTAACAACACATGGGACTAGAACAATACATGTTATATGAGAACTGTGAAATTTCTGGGGGTAATTATAACATCAGAGTAGCAGTGCAACATATAGTGGAATGTAAATTGGGAAGTGTCCAGAAACATTCACTGCCAGCTGCAGGCAGAGTCCTAGGGTGGCTGTAATGTCCTTTGAATGTATAGTGCATGACCCAGGGGTGCATTCATACAGCAAACAACTGTGCACAGAGTATCTGATCACAGTGACTGCAGTGCAGAGAATGCCACCCTCCCCCCAATATTCATCTTTTATCAGCAGCATGGAAATGCACAAACCATTCTGCACCCCTCACATTATTGTGCTGTATTTTACAGTCATTATCAATGCAGAGAGCAGAGCAGTATACTTCAGTGACAGAAACATCTATAGATATGCCAGACAGACAAACAGTAACCCTTCCTTTTTAACCAATTTTTTGCAGAAACATACCAGCATTAACCATGTAAATGGGGCAGCATGCATTCACTGCCATAACGTTGCATGGTTTGTTTGGAGGATGATGACACACAAACTGGGGAGACCATGAGTATCTCAGAGTCAGGTATGCAGCAGTCCTTACTCATTATTAAGGTATTCGATTCAAACACTAATTCTGTTTTGCTTGACCTATTCAGATTTATTTTAACTTTGCATTTGAATCCATTTCCATTTTAGTAATCCTGTGATAACTGCTCTGTGCTGCACTGTACAGCAGGATTGGCCCATATAGGTATTTGTAGGTTCATAGGTAGGTACTTGGCTATTGGCCCTGGGGCCTATACAAGCCCAGCCAAAAAGGTACCCTGGCTTTTGCAACCCAAGAAAATTATTTTTCTGTGCCACTGTCGAGCAGAGCCACAGAGGTGATCCTTGGGGTGAATTTCCTATTTCCCATTCAATCATCAAGATTTTTCTTGAAGAGTGCTAATGAAGAGCTTTGTTTGATATAGATAGGTAGTTTATTCCAGATTATGGGAAGTCTCTGGGACAGGAATCTATCCCTCCGGCATGTTCTGTTTATTGTGGTGACAAGGTTTAGGTCCATGGAGTGTGTAGCTCGAAGGGATTGGGATTTCTTTAAGTGGAGGATGTCCACCAGCTCTGGGTTTGACATAGCTTTATATGTTAGGCAGAGATCGCCTCTGAGTAGGCGATATGTGACGGAGTAAAGCTGGAGTTTTTTGAGACGGTCTGCGTAGAGCATCTGTTTGAGGCCAGTAATCCTCTTTTTGAGGTATTTCTGCAACCTTTCCAGTTGTTGTAGATGTCTTGTGAGGTACATACCAAAAGGGGCATGGTACTCTATAATGGGTCTAATGAGTGATGAGTAGAGGGGAACAATGACCTCTTTTTTCTGGATGAGAAACCTTTTGTGATGAGGTGTGCCACATATCAGGATTTCCTGACTACTGTGGCGATGTGATTATCAAAGGAGAGACTACTGTCCACCTGTGTCCCAAGGTCTCTTTTATATATATATATATATATATATATATATATATATATATATATATATATAAATATAGATATAGGCACTGCTAACAATGTATACTGACCATCAGCAATGCTGCTTTGCTGATGCACATAACAGTGCTGGTGCTAAGGAGTAATAATGCTGTACACTGTTGTGCCTTATGCACATGTTGATTCCTTTGCAGGTGGGCTCTCCATGTAAATTATTTCTATTGTCAGACCATGCCTCAGTGTTTCCACAGTGTGTACAGCATTGCCTATAACAGCAAATACTGGTCACTGGAAGAATGGATGAGTACGCAGGCAGCCAGGTGCCAGGACATCAATGAGTGAGTGTCTATATAGCAACATGTGTTACTTCAGGAACCAGTGAAAATGGAGAGGATGGTGTAGCACATTGCTGGAATTTTACCTGATTGTCTCCACTGTCATTGTGCTGCTTTTCATGTTAGTGGGATACAGGTATAGGTAGCAGCTACATAACACCTTATCATCTAATGGCATTGATTGTCTGCACTCATAGTGCCAGGGTGTATTTACAATGTCAGTATGTCATTGTACATAGATTGGTTTTCTTCAATATTATCATGCTGGCACATAGCTTGCTTACATATGCATTTATATATGTTTTTACTCATTTATTTAGTTTTATTGATTTGTTTTACTTGCTTATTGCTATTAATTGTCTTTTCCATCACTGATGTAGGCTGCTCAAAGGTTGCAGTTGTTATTGCCACTATCAGACATTACAAGGAATGGTTTATCATGTCATTCCTTTCAGTAACTCTGTAGTTGGACATCATGGTGCATTTCTGGTGGCACTGTGCAACTTTTTTCCTGAACAGAACATATTAAATATCTGGAACATCCTGTTTTGCAATGTTGGGGGTGTGGGGTAATTTATGCATATTTAGCTGTTTCCTGAAAGATTTGTAGCATATTTATGTACAGTCTTCCTGGGAGGTACAAACTGTGTGCATATATGTAAGTATAAAACATTATTACATGTGTAGACTGCCAATGGGTGTCTCAGCTTGCTTTTTCTTGTGTACTCCTAGGTGTATAGGTATGTGTATACATTACTTGGGTGAAGCAGGTTTGTCAGGGAAAAGATCAAGCCAACATTTTTTATATATTGCTTACCATTTCTTTAGAACAGCACCTCCTCTTGCTTTGCCTGATGAGGTATACTATGTGCAACTTTCTGAATCTTGCACTATGAAATGTTTTTTTTTTTTGTTTTGTCTGTGCAGAAACATTTCCCTGTCCAGAACTTGAATACAAAGCGGTATTGCAATAGGGATAGTGCCTCTGAATCTCATGATTTGACAAGAAACTTCTCATTAAATATGTTAAAAACTGGAGATGCAGTTTTATTGCTAGTATATAAAACATACTAATCATAGCCAGCTTTAGGCACCAATGAACCCTGCAGTCGCCAGTGGCCCCCTGTTCTTGGGGGGGGGGGGGCCCAACCACAGCAATGTTCTTGATATTTTGTAATATGTCTGTCAAACCTATAAAAGCTAGGACAGCAATCTTGTATACTTAACAAACCAGGTGAGTAATAATAACACTTATTTATATCTCCTTTAAAAGATCTCTCTGGTTATAATAACAGTATTTTATCAAGTAACAGGCTTCACAATTCCATTAAATATTTGACCACTGACATATACATGATTGAGCTCTTTAACCTGAGCAGGGCTGTGATATGACCCTGTTATGTTGAAGCTGATAATGAACATGAGTGAGGTAAGCCCTAGAGATCAGCAGCCCAGAGTGACCGATCTCAGTGCACACCTTGGATTTTAAGAAGAACTGATGTATCTGATCTTCAGGGATGGTTTTCTCTTTCAAGTAGTTTTTGTAAATACTGGCAGAACACCAGATACTATAACTCTCAACTTCTTTGGTGAAGCATTCTGTGCAATGCCAAACCTAACAGCAGAATAAAGGCTCAATGTTAGGAACATGTTTTAAATATTATTCTAATTCACTTGAACAGTTAGTAGAATAACACCTTTTGCATCAACATTAATTTCTGGACAATAAGAAGGAGAAAACTCTGATGTCTGGATTTATTAATCCTGAATGATTACCAGCAAATCAAAATTTTTATGAAGGACAGAACAAAATTATGAGGTAAAATCAGGGATGGTCTGTGAAATCAGGGACAGTGACAGGTATGCATTACTCCTCAATGAGGTAAATAAAGTGACTTTAACCTGCTGCTGTTTGACTGCTGCTAAACAGCAGTCACTGGTCTGGTGTGGCAGGACCAGTGTTGTATAATGTGTTGTTATTTGCTGAAATAAGTACAAAATTATTATTGTTATGGCTTAGGTGTGTGTGTGTGTGTGTGTGTGTGTGTGTGTGTGTGTGTGTGTGTGTGTGTGTGTGTGTGTGTGTGTGTGTGTGTATGTGTGTGTTTGTGTGTGTAAAATATTACTGATTTTTATCTCTGCTCACACCTAATAATGCCAGGACACATACATTTTTCTTCTGGGTACCACTAAAAATGTATCTAACAAATAGTTATATTTCAAAAGTAAGGCATAAAATACATTACAGAACATTCAGACATTTAGATCTTCTAAGAGTGCGGTGGTCTCCACTCTCTAGACTGTATAAGTGGATCCTGGGGGCTACTTTAATTACTCGTGACTGTGGTGGGGCCCCACAAAAGCTGTTTGCTGGTTGGGGAAAATGAGGAGAAAAAATTTATTAATTTTCTAATTATCCTCTTTAACCTAAATGAGGCTGTGATATGACCTTGTTAGGATAAAGCTGATAATAGTGTCTGCTGTCAACTGCACCCATTCTAAAGCCAGCGTTGCTCAGATGTGTGCATACAGAAAGCTGCTGTAGGTTATATTGGGATGGGGGGATTGTGTGGTTATTACTAATTTAATTTGCATCACAGTCAAACCTTAGAGATGTGCACAAGTCATCATAGCTTGTGCTTGGGCTGGGGAAGCTGTTGTCACTGTTTACTTTATTTTTCTCACAGACCTCAGAGGTGTACAAAGAAAGTTACTGTAGATTGTATTGGGGCAGCATACCAGCTAGGAGCAAAAAATAGAATACAGGGTTCCTATTATATAATCAAAGCCACAATCCTTCGAATGTGTCTTAATCGAACTTGAAAGCACAAAACAGCAAAATAGCGAAACGGCATATAAGCGATTTCTTTCCCTGGGAAAGAAATCGGTTGGCCGCCTCCATTACTTTGCCATTTTCATCACTGTAGTGCAATCTCAGAGTTGGTATATTTAAGTAGGAGGGGTGTTTTGAAGTTTTTACTTTTATTTTTTTTATTTTTTTGGTGGAACAGCAATTCTTTCCCCTGTTTTTTCCCCTGGGAAATAAATCAATGTTCCGAGTGTTCGGGATTGTACGCTTTCGCTTACATGGGGTCGATAAATCAGCGTTCACTTTTTTAAGCATTCGCTGATTTAATATAGACCCAGAATACATTACTGTAATCATTGCTTTTTTTTAACTTTCCTCACAATTACACTTCAGGCATGTGTATAGATGGCTGCCTTTGGGGATTAGGGCTGAGGATTGAGGAGGCATGCTACTTCTGTGTCTGTCAACAGTCACTTGAAATACATGACTGTGGCAATTTGAACCTATGCTTTCATCTCACTCTAACACCAGTGGAATACGTAGGCATTGACTGTCTTTTTGAAGGGGTTATGAAGACAAGCAGTATTAACAGATAGGACCTATGTATCCTTACAATTAGCTTGTTAGTTTATTTTGAGCTGCTATTTTGTCAGCTTTGAGCATTAAGCCGTGGGAACAATTTTTGTCTTTCTTGAAAGAAAAAAAGATGGAAATGCTTTTCTTACTCATGATTTTTGTTTAAGCCACAAATGGATTAAAATGTTGGGGAAATCCCAGAACTTCTATAACCCATATGGCTTCTGGGGGCACTGGCTTAATTGAGTGATTTCTTAAATGGTTATTACTGTGTTGTGCTGGTCTGGGAAGGTGTGCCAAAAGGATGCTAGGAAACTAAAACTGAACAGCAACACTGAATTCTTTCCTTAATCATAGCTTGGTTTGAGCCATCACTGGATGAAAAAGTTGTGTGAAAAGAAAAAAAACTTTAAAATGCGTTTCAGAGCATATAGAAAGTCATGGCTTCTTGGAAAAGCTGAAGACAAAGTATGAGAAAAGCAAGAAAAAAATAATGTGCATGGTATGGGGAGCCCAAGATGGGGGAGACACAGAAGATCACTGGAGGGTGTGTGTGTGTGTGGGGGGGGGGCAGAAACAGTAGTAGGGCACCATTTCACCTAAGTCCAGCCCTGAACATAGAGTTATTGTAATGCTTTATTGTTGCAGATAAATGCCAGTAACTGTGAATGTCCCTTAGTGAGATGGGTTAACAAAGTGTGGTATATAGGCCTTTTGTAAGAGCAATGCAGCTACGGGTCTGTCTGTGCTTAATATTCTTAAAAGTTTGCAGCATGAACAAAAAGTTTGCTTAGCAGGTGTGGCAGTGACAGGGTAATACTTAGACTGGAAGTGCCTTGATTGCCCCTTGCTTAACATTTGCTGTGGGGTCCCAAAATGCTAACACCAGCCCTGATACTATAAAAACAAGAAAAGAGAGCTCTACGGTCACAAGTAACTAGAAAACAAGTCTTTTGTTCCACAAAACCTCAATATGAAGCACTTTTTGTTAAGTCAGATAGCAAAACTTCTTCAGATAAAAAAACCTTGCTTGACTGGTGTTTAACTATACATCATATGACTACATTTGTCATTAAAACACATTTGTTATTCATTAAATAATCATTAAATAATTATCAAATCATTGAGTTTAAACATACAGTATGTTATTTAAAAAAAACAAGAGACTTAAAAAGTCAGAAACTAAAAAAGTCAGAAACTTACAAAGTGCTTGACATTCCCAGCAAAAGATCTTTTTCTCTTTCATTAATTTTTTAGATTTATTTTTTGATGTTTAAATTGCATACTACAACATGTATGTGTAGAAAGGGAATATGTTTAAAGGATTTGTTTATATATATATATATATATATATATATATATATATATATATATATATATATATATATATAAAAGCTTTTATCTCATTAGGCTTTCAATTTTAAAATGATTGTGATACAGCAGAACTCATTCAAGCCTGGATACTGACAGGCATTTAGTTTAAGTTGCCATAACAGTTCTGCTCTTTCAAGTAGTAAGGGGACTGGTCCACCTCTTATATCTGTCTGGACTTGGTCAATGACTTTAAACTTGAATTTATGGTCTGGAAAGTCACGGCAATGTATGGCTAGTGCATTGTCAAGTTTTTTCTTACCTATATTGTAAAAATATGTTCGCAAACCCTCTCTTTAAACTTATATTCGGTTTTGCCGATGTAAAATGCTGGACACAGTTGGCATGATGCTAAATAGACTATAGATTTAGAGTTACAATTAAACCTTTGATGTAACCAATAGGTCTTGTTCCTCACAATAAACCTACATCCTGTTTCAATGTGTTTACATTGATTACATGCTTCGCACCTCAGCATCCCTGGGTTTTTAGTAGGAATTGGTCTAATTGATTCAAGAATGTTTTTAAGATTCCTACCTTTCTTGAAAGTCACCACAGGGTGATCACCTAGTTTACTTCCTATGTCTTGTTCTGCTACTAATAACACCCAGTTTTTCTTAATAATGCTTATTAGTTCACCTGAGTCATGACAAAATGTTATGAAACTCAGAGTATATTTTGTGACATGCCTGGTTAAACTTGTGTTACTAACTGGGTGGGTACTCCTCAGGTTCTCTGAAAAACTATGTGTACCTACCTCACTAGATCCAGTGCCACCCAAAATTGGTTTGTAAATGCCATTTCCTTTTGTTGCAAACTTCTAGGATCAGTTGAAATAGTAGTTGTGTTGGATACCCCCTATGTGTGAACATAGACCTAAGGGTCTCACACTCCTCTTCAAAATGAGAATCCTTGGTCACCATCCTTGCTGCCCGGACTAATTGTCCTTTCACAGCTGATTTCTTTTGGTGTTGAGGGTGTGAACGGGTGGAATGCAGGAAAGAGTTTAAGTAAGTGCGCTTCCTGTATATTTGGGCCCTGTATCTCTGCTTTTGTAGGTCTTTTGTTAACTCAGTGTCCAGGTAGGATATGGTAGTCTCCTGGAACATACTAGTAAATTTAAGGAATTGTGTTGTACTATTGAAGTAGTTAACTAAATTTATGGCTGTATTTCTGTCCCCTTTAATCAACATACAAATGTCATCCAGAAAGCGTGTGTAAAAAGTCAACAGTGAGTTGACACTAATATTATCCAAAATGTACTTATGTTCCCAATGGGCCATCACCATGTTGGCAAAACTGGCCCCACATGGTGAGCCCATTGCTACCCCTGATTTTTGTAGGTAGTATTCATTATCAAATGTGATGAAATTGTGTGATAAAACTATTTCCAGCAGTTCTTCTATCAGTCTGATTTCTGATTCCGGTGCTTTTCTAGCTCTCATTATTTCAGGTACCCACTCTATTCCGGTGTCATGGGGGATTGATGTGTCACACACATTGATTGTAAGGAAATTACAGTCACCCCTAAAACTTCAATTATTAATGTTTGAAAAAAAAGACCATGAGTCTTTTCATATTTGTGATTCATGTTCTACATACCTTTTTTAGTATTGAGTCAATTACTTTTGCACAAGGGTATGTAATTGATTGTTTTGCCTCCACTAGGGCCTCTCATAGTCATCATCATCATCATCATCATCCCCTTTCTCCCATTTACATGGGGTCGGGGTATCGTATTAACTGTCGCCAACTCTCTCGATTCAGTGCCACTCTCCTGCCTTCTTCAACACTCATGCCTGACTGTCGCAGATCTTCTTTCACACAATCCATCCACCTCTTTGCTGGATGCCCTCGCTTCCTCTTACCTTCTTCCTGTCTGTCCCAAATCTCCCTCACCAGATTGTCTTCTGCTTTTCTACACATGTGCCCATACCATCATAATCTGTTTTCTTTGATCTTTTCTGCAATTGGAGCTACTTTGGCTTCTGCTGTTATGTCCTCATTTCTTCGCCTGTCCCGCAGTGTGCATCCTACCACCTTTCTCAGGCACTTCATTTCCATCACCTCTATCTTCTTCAACTGTTCTGCCTTTACTGCCCAGGTTTCTGTACCATACAGTAGTACTAGTCGCACCACTGTCTTGTACACCTTACTTTTTAGCTTCTTTGGCATTCTGCTGTCATATACTACACCTGATACTCTATGCCAGTTGGCTGCAGCCCCTCTAATTCTAGCTTTGACCTCTTCATTCAGATTACCCTTCTCCTCAACCACCCCTCCCAGATACTTGAAGCTGTTTACCTGTTCTACTATCTTACCATCTGTCTCTATTCTCAGCTTCTTCTGATTTCCCCAATCTGCTGCCATTACCACTGTCTTATCTGTGCTTAGTTTCATCCCATGTGCCTTCAGATTTGCATTCCATTCTCCTATCCTTTGCTGAAGTTCTAGCTCAGAGTCTGCCTGTACTGCCACATCATCTGCATACAGCAGCTTTGTTGATCTGACCCCTGCAACCTGTTTGCTGATGTAGTCCATTACTGGTATGAACAGCAGTGGGCTCAGAGCTGAACCCTGGTGTACACCCACTCCCACTGGGAACCCCTCAGTGAGGCCAAACACTGTTCATAATTGAGTCACTGGGTCCTTGTACATAGCCTGTACTAATTCTACCAATGTTTCTGGGACTTCAAACCACCGCAGTACTGCCCAGATCAGCTTTCTTGGGACCTTGTCATATGCTTTCCCCAAGTCTAGAAAAGCCCAGTTTGACTCTCTCCTCTTCTCTAGTTTCTTCTCAAGTATCTGTCTCAATGCAAACATCGGGTCAATTGTGCTGCATCCTGATCTAAATCCGAACTGTTCATCTCCCATCTTACATTCTACTATTCTGCGTATCCGTTTGTCAATCACCCTCTCCAGAACTTTCATGCAATGTGGTAGGAGTTTGATGCCTCTGTACTGTCCACAGTTGTGGATGTCCCCTTTGTTCTTGTACACTGGCACGAGTATGCTTATTCTCCAGTCATCTGGAATACGCCTTTCTCGCCACACTGCAATTAGTACCCTCAGGAGCCATTTCTCCCCTAGCTCACCCAGCATCTTTATCATATCTGCTGTGACCTCATCTGAGCCTGCTGCTTTCCCTGACTTCATTTTCCTTAGTGCTGCTCTTACTTCTTCTAAGCTGGGCTCCTCTTCTACTCTCATTGTAGGCTGTTTCTGGGGCAGTACCGCTTCTGTGGGGTTTTCTTCATTCAGAAGCTGCTGGAAATACTCCTTCCATCTGCCTTTGATGTCCTGTGGGCTGGTGAGAAGGTTGTTGCTGGAATCCCTTATGAAGGGTGTCTGACTATCTTCTTTATCTTTCTGTCTTTGCCTTGCAACCTGGTATAGTTTCTTTGTGCCCCTTACTGAGTCACTTTCCAGAAGCTGATAGAGTGCCTCTGTTGCCCTATTCTTTGCTATTGCAACTTCTTTCTTAGTTTCTTTGTTAGCCAACCAGTAGTCCTTCCTAGCTTGGTCAGTCTTTTCAATCTCCCACTTCTTCCTGCACTCCTTCTTTCTTTTGATTACTTCCTGCATTTCTGCATTCCACCACTAGGGCCTCTCATAGGTGGATCTATAAAGCCTTTGTGGATTTTTGGTATGCCAAATAGAATAGGTATTCTTGGATATGGTATCGACATGTAGTTGTATGTGTTGATGTCAATTAAGGGTTCAATAAATAGGTCATTAATGTATGACCTGATAATGACTTTGTGTTGTGTTGACTTCATTCAAACTCACTTTACTGTACACATCACTGTTCAAGACTATGCATCTTTTCTATATAATCAGTTAAACTCATTAACGCTATTCCTCCACCTTTATCAGGCTTCATTATTCGAACTAGTAAAGGTTTTAGATTATGGAGGGCTTCAGTTTCTTCTTTAGACAAGTTATCTTTACTTGTCTGTTTCATTGTTGAACTGAATTTTGCTCTAAAATCCAGTTCACATAGTCATTTGAATAACATTAGTGTTGGATGGACTGGTGGGTTATATGTGCTAGTTACATACAGTTCTTTCCTTTCTTGATGTTCAGTGTTACCAAATAATAAGTGTAAGCTCAGTTTACGTAAATACAGTTTAAAATCCAACAATAACATTGAAAGGTTTGTGGCATAGGCTGGAACGAATGTTAAGCCTTTTGCAAAGACATCAATAAGTAACTTGTCTACTTCAAAATCCATGTAATTGAAGATTTTGAAGTCCCCTGGAGCATTGGTGACAACTGAACAAACATTTCCACTTACCTCTTCTTTTGCCTGGCCTGTTACCTCTTCCTTTTGTTGGCTTTTCGAGTATTGTATGTTTTCTGGAAGTGCTGCTACTTCCTGTTGGATTTGTGGCCTCGGGGATTGTGAAAATGTTCTTGATAGTTATTTTCCTGCCTCCCTTGGGTGCTAGTGCCTGCAACTTCTTGTTGTTGATTAGTTTGTGAATTTGTACTATTGTTCTCCATATTTATTGTACACATACTATTTTGTTGTTGGTTTCCACTGTAGTTCATCGCTGTGTGACTTTCTAAATGCACTTCCTGGTTGAGTCTGTGTCTTTGGGGGTTTGCTTGGCCTCCTCTAATAGGATTCCAAATTAGTGATGGGGGCGGGTCTGGGTATGCCGTTCCCCTTGCATACTCTTCTCTATCTCTTTTAAGTTTTTTAATTTTAGTGTCCTTGTTTTTTTGTATCTGCTGGTTAATGCTTGTGAAAATCCGAGTGTAGTTGTACTGGTACCTATTAAAGTCTGTGTCTATTTTAATCAAGTTGTCCAACTCTGTACCTTCTTCTGATATCTGGATAATGAAGAGTTGGTAGTGTTTTGTCATTACCCTGAGTAGTTCTAATCCATGTCTATTAAATAACTGAATGAGTTTATGATGAAACTCTGAACCGGACTGTAAACCCGTCGGATATTGCCACGATCGTAGCCCCTTTGGGACTACATTCTTCTTCATGCAGTCATTAAAGTAGCATAAAGTAGCAAAAAGGTTGCTTAGGAGGTGTGGCAGTGACAGGGTGATACTTAGACTGAAAGTGCCTTGAGGGTCCCCAGCTTAACAGGGGTCCAAAAATGCTAACACCAGCCCTGATACTAATACATATTATATTTATAACAAAATATAGCTGTATAAATACAGCATGACAAACATCCAGCAGCTAAGTAATTGTAATATTATCTGTTCATACAGTACTATATTCTAAGTTTAATAAATTCTGTTTACCATATAATGAAATCTTTAATTTTCAGAATGCATCTGATGCTGTACTTTTAGAATTATAAAATAGCTTTTTATTTCAAAAGTGCAAAACCATAACTAGGGAGCAAACACATTTAATTTAGAAAATTAACATTGTTACAGATTTTATTTAATGTATTTCTATCTTAATTTTTGTGCAGATATTCTGAAAGCATCCATTATTATATTGTGTTATTAAAGTATGATTTTCCTGCATTTTGTTGAATATGAAAAGAAGTAACAATTTTCAGTGTTGCAATCAACATTCTTGCATGACACTAACTCCTGAAAGCCAACTGCTGAAATTGACTAAACATTGGATTTGCATAAATACACGCATGCTGTTATTAATATAAAGCATCAACTAGAGCAATAGTCAGAAGTATTGTCAAAGAGCACAACACTTTATTTACATCTGCTTTCCTTTAAAAATGGACTAATGGACTCTCTTAAAACCCTACAACTCTCTTTTTGCACGGTTTTGCGCACTGAGCAGCGTCGGGCAGCGCCGCCTAAACAGGTTTAAACTATTCCAGGCTCCGCAAAGTCTGCTCTTAGAACTGTTCAAACTCTCAAAGTAATCACTCTATTCTCTGTCTAAAGCACTGCACTTGCTCAGCTCTTATAAGGAAACACTAATTAACTAAAGCACTACACCCTCCTTGACTTCTCATAAGTATTAGGCTCCCGATTGGTCCTTCCTGATCAAGTGAAAAATCAGTTCCCTTCCCTAATCTGATCAGTAAAAAAACAGTTCCCTATACTAATCTGCTATGTCCAAGGGTCAGTTTCAAGGTTACTCTCCAGTCCAGCTGGTGAATCTGGGAATTTTGAGGCAATGTTACAATTGCCTTATGTACACAGACAACCCTCTCCTCCTTCCAACAAACTCTAATACATGTGAGAGATGCAGTTACACAGCCAAACTGGAGGCAGAGCTCTCTCAACCCAAGACTGGCACAGTCAGTCAGGGGGAAAAGGTAACCACCCACACCACAAATCCAGTCTCACACAGACCTATTGCATCTGCATACCCAACACATAAACACACAAAAACATACTCAGAGGCTCTAAATAAAAATCTGCCTACACAGCAAAGACCTCCTAAGCAGATATCCAAGCAACAGCCACCCCTCAATAATACCCATGAATCACATATCTCACAAAATCTGTGTGCCTCACAGTCACAGCCCTAAAGGCCAAACAACACACCAAATACACTTGTTATAGGGGACTGTATTGTCCGGCACACTGATGTCCCGCTCACCAGACTGAACAAGGAGAAGGTCACTGTAAGCTGCCTGTCGGGTGCCAGGATCCGCCACATAATGCAAGCACTCAAGTCACTCCAAAGCAAGTACAAGTATGACTCCATCATTGTCCATGTTGGTGTGAATGACCTGAGACATACCTCCCTGGACTACATGAAAAGAGACATAGAGGAGCTCTCTGACCATGTAGCCCAGGCTGGTATGACCCTGACCTTGAGTAGCATCTTGCCCTCACCAAGAATGATGCCACAGCATAAAGACAAAATGATCAGTTTCAACAATTGGCTAAAGTATTGGTGTCATTCAAAGGGGATCCAGTGTCTGTCAGCCTGGGATGACATGCTCGACAAGCCACGTTGCTTCGCTAGGGACGGCTTGCACATGTCACCCTTAGGCTTTCGTATACTGGCCAAGGCTCTTGCCACCCCCATAGTGCCTTTTTTAGGCAAGGCTCAAAGGACAAACCCACCTCCATAGACAACCCAAGGATAAAAAAACTAAAGGTAATGCTACTCAATGCCAAAAGTCTAAACCTCAAGATGCATGCACACGAGGCTCTCCTCAGTATGGAGAAAATCGATGTCTGTGCAGTAACAGAAACCGGGTTCATGGCTCCTGAGAGCACCCCAGCACTACCAGGTTATAACTCATACCATGCGTTTCGGCCCCAAAACTCTGACCGAAGCACAAAAGGAGGGGGAGTATCTATATTCATCAATGATACCTACACCTCCAGGTTAGTGGCACTGCACGAAGCATCGGAAACCATCCATGTGCAACTAAAAGTGGGCAAAACTGCCTTTCAGTTTGTAGCCTGCTACAGAACACCCTCCCTATTACAGGAACCCCACTTGGCATTCCTGAGAACACTGGAGAATATGAAGGTCTCTCCAAACACTATGTTATTGGGTGACTTCAACTACCCAAACATTGACTGGGACAACTACTCAAGCCCAAAAACCCTCGCCCAACGGTTCCTTAAATTTATAAACTCTAACGTGATGGAACAACTGGTCACCACTCCCACAAGAGGGAACAACATATTGGACCTGGTCATCACCAACATGGGGACTCTATGTTCAACACCAGAGGTAAACCCCTCATTGATAAGATCAGACCATAAACAAATTTCCCTGGACATCCATATCCCGTCCCCACCCCCAGCCAAGGAAATCACTGTAAAGAATTTTTCAAAAGCCAACTTTGCACTTTTCAAGACTGAGGTGGAATCCTTCAAAGCCCCCGGGCCAGAGGATAATACAGCCCAATCCGCAGAATCCTTTACAAATGCATTCTATGTGCACCTGCAGGAATGCATGGATCGTGCTATCCCAAATAAAACCAAGACTCACTCCTTCAAAAACAGGAGACCGGTCTGGTGGACCCCGGCCATAAATAAGCTATACAACAGAAGGAGGAAGCTACTACATGACAGAGCAAAATCCCAAAAAGGGAAGGCATCTCTGATCAGTATTAGCAAGAAACTTTGATCCCTCATAAAATCATCAAAGGCCAGTTTTGAAAGAAAAATTGCCCTAGACACTAAAGATAATCACAAGGCCTTCTTTAGTTATGTCAGGAACATGGGTGGAAAGTCCCAGATATGCTCTGAATTGTTGCATAACGGTACAAAATATACCAAACCTACAGACATAGCCAACATCCTGGCAGACAGATTCAGCACAAACGTCTCCCCCCCTTAACCCCCAAAAGGAGCAAATGCCTATCCCAACTGAATGTAACCTCCCTGACATCACAGATGCACAGGTGAAAGCTGCCCTCTCCAAAGCAAAAAACACAGCATCTATGGGACCGGACGGTGTCCCAGGCTGTGTCTCACACGAGCTCCAAGAAGAACTGAACCCTCACATTAAGTCACTGTTCAAACTTAGCCTTACTACAGGATATGTACTCAAAGAATGGTGTACAGCTACAGTGGTCCCACTCCACAAAGGTGGTGCCACAACGGACCCCGGGAACTATCGCCCCATAAGCCTGATTAGTCTGGTCTGTAAAGCTATGGAGCGTATTATCATGGAACTCATAAACAAAGACATTGGGAGCCTCCAGACACTGGACCCTACCCAATTCGGCTTTGTTAAGGGCAGATCTTGCCTCTTAAACCTAGTTGATTTCTTTGAAACAGTTATCAAAGCCATAGATGAGGGCAAGGTAGTCCACACCGCCTACCTGGACCTCGCCAAAGCCTTTGACATAATACCCCACTCGGGCATCATAAATAAGCTTACCAGCTTAAATATCAACCCCTCTGTCACAAGATGGGTTGCAAACTGGCTCAGAGATAGAACCCACATGGTCAGAATCGCAGGTGCCATGTCCGAATCCAAACCAGTTACAAGTGGCATCCCACAGGGCTCAGTTCTGGGACCTCTCTTGTTCGGTATATACTTCTCTGAGGTTCAGGCTAACACGGGGGGATTATGGCTGACAAAGTTCGCAGATGACTGCAAACTGGGGGCCATAATCGAATCTCCAGCTGACACAAGCATCCTCCAAAAGGGTCTCACAGAGACGAATGCTTGGTGCCAGAGCCACAGCCTCAAGCTAAATGCTAAAAAGTGCATAGTCATCCCCTTTGGGAAAAACAAGGTGCCCACAAATTGCCACATAGGTGGTAATCCATTAAGTACGGAAGAAGTAATTAGAGATTTGGGGACCAACGTAGATAGTAATCTCTCCTTTGATAATCATGTTGCCAAAGTGGTTAGAAAGACCTTCTATATAGCCCACCTTATCACAAAAGGGTTTGCATCTAGATCAAGAGAGGTCATTGTGCCCCTCTACTCGTCACCACTCCCACAAGGGGGAACAACTTATTGGACCTGGTCATAATTGAATACAATGCCCCTTTTGGGATGTACCTTACCCGACACCTGCAGCAACTGGAGAGACCCCAAAAGTACCTCACCAAGAGGATCATGGGCTACAAACAGATGTCCTATGCAGCTCGACTAAAGAAACTCCAGCTGTACTCAGTTGCTTACCGCCTACTCAGAGGCGATCTATGCCTGACGTACAAAGCCATGTCAAACCCAGAATTAATGGACATGCTCCACCTCAAAAAATCCAAGTCCCTTAGAGCTACATGCTCCAGGGACCTAAACTTCAGCACAAAAATAAATAGGACATGCTGGAGGGACAGATTCATTTCCCAGAGGCCCCCCTCACTCTGGAATAGAATCCCAATTCATGTTAGACATAGCCCCTGTCTGACCCTCTTCAAGCAAATTCTGGACGCATGGATGGGAAATCGCAAATTCACCCCTGGGATCTCTTCTGTGTCCCTGCTAGACAGAGGCACAGTAAACTAATCTTAAAAGGGCACCTTCTGTGACCTACTTTACAGAGGCACAGTAGGCTAATCTAATAGGGAGGCGGAAGCCAAATACACTCTAGCTAGGCTTATAAATGCCCTAGGGCAGATAGCCTAGTATCTACCTATGAACCTATGAACCTATAAATTAACAGTGTTATATGATTTTTAAACAAAATTAATGTCAGCAGGTTACTACTATAATAAAAACAGCAGGCTGCAACATTAATAAAAAGTTGTGTGGGTATTTGGGAAGTGTCTAGTAAACGTTTGTACAGATTGAGTTGTCTTGGAGCTGAGAACTCTATATTTTTATGTTTTAAGCCAAAAAACTAATCATAACAAAATGCCTAAGCATTAAATATTAAATGTTAGCCAGTGGTGTGGTGTAGAGAGATAAAGTTTTAAATAGAACTCAGGAAATCCAGGTTCGATTAATGGCTAAGATGTCTGATTTCCTGGCAGGGAAAATGGGGGAAAAGAGGAAGTTTCTCATGTTTCTGCATACTGCCATTGTTTGGTTTCCCAGTGGAAACTGAGGGGAAACAATCACAAGGTGCTATCTGTAGATGAGTGGGACATCAGTTCCTTGCAAAAGAAAGGGGCAGTCCAGTGCTAATGCTAACTGCATGTTCCTCCTTCAGGGTATAACTAAGTGTGTAGAGTCAAAGGGGGGGGAACACTCCACAGCTGCCGAGTAACACTGCCCCTAGGGTCCGTGATCTTCTCATCAGCCGCAAACATGGGTTGTCTTAAGCCCAGGGAGGCTAAGGTGGGTCCATTAACTTCAGTGGATAAGGAGAAGAAATGAAGGCACATGGTGGTTAGTTGTATAGAGTCAAAAAAGAGAGGAAAAATAAACATTACTGGAGTTCATACTTCAATATTAATAACATTAACAGAAGTTTTTCTTGTTAATTAGAAAGTTAAAAGCAAGAGTAGCATGTAAAACATACCTCTACAAATTAACAGCATACACTGTAACCCCGCACTGTAAATTAACAGCATACACTGTAACCCTGCACTGTATGTTAACAGCATACACTGTAACCATGCACTGTAAATTAACAGCATACACTGTAACCTTGCACTGTAAATTAACAGCATACACTGTAACCCTGCACTATTTAACAGCATACACTGTAACCCTGCACTGTAAATTAACAGCATACACTGTAACCCTGCATTGTAAATTAACAGCATACACTGTAACCCTGCACTGTATGTTAACAGCATACACTGTAACCCTGCACTGTAAATTAACAGCATACACTGTAACTCTGCACTGTAAATTAACAGCATACACTGTAACCCTGCACTGTATGTTAACAGCATACACTGTAATCCTGCACTGTATGTTAACAGGATACATTGTAACCATGCACTGTAAATTAACAGCATACACTGTAACCCTGCACTGTAAATTAACAGCATACACTGTAACCCTGCACTATTTAACAGCATACACTGTAACCATGCACTGTAAATTAACAGCATACACTGTAACCCTGTACTGTATGTTAACAGTATACACTGTAATCCTGCACTGTATGTTAACAGGATACACTGTAACCATGCACTGTAAATTAACAGCATACACTGTAACCCTGCACTGTAAATTAACAGCATACACTGTAACCCTGCACTATTTAACAGCATACACTGTAACCATGCACTGTAAATTAACAGCATACACTGTAACCCTGCACTGTATGTTAACAGCATACACTGTAATCCTGCACTGTATGTTAACAGGATACACTGTAACCATGCACTGTAAATTAACAGCATACACTGTAACCCTGCACTGTAAATTAACAGCATACACTGTAACCCTGCACTATTTAACAGCATACACTGTAACCATGCACTATAAATTAACAGCTTACACTGTAACCCTGCACTGTAAATTAATAGCATAAACTGTAACCCTGCACTGTTTGAAGAGTTTTAGTCTCCCACAGAACTGGGGATGGAAACAGCAAATGCACATGCTGGTGAGCTTGATAACATATGGCATATTTTCTTAGTAATTTATTGTACTGAATTTATTGTGAAATCATATTTTTGTAGGCCAGACAGATTCTTAGAAAGTTATTTACTTGCTAGTGATGATCCATGGTTTTACTTGGTAGTATACTGCATCCATGAACATTTACTTTATTTATTTTTATTTATTTGCTTAACAGATAGAATACCTGGACCACATGGACCTGTTTTTTGGACTTATTTGTTCCTGCTCCCTGTTGAACATCCATCCTGTTCTTGGCCCATACATTCACTGTCATTGATATGAGGGTTGGCTGAGACAGGATATCATTCAGGCAGCCATCGGGGTGGATGAAGGTTTTTCCTTTTTATTTTGCCATTGTTTCCCCCTGTACATGCACTGGTAAGCTGCCTACAGAGGGTGCTGCAATGGATTTGACTGTGCAGTACAATTGGCCCCTCTTCTGTGAGGGTATATCCCAGCAAAGAATCCAAATGACCGGTCATCATGCACTGTAGGCTTTCCTCTGTCATCTTCATCAGGAAAGATCCTACTCTGCATCTGCCCTCCCTAAATGTATGCCCCCTTTCTTCCTTGAGAGAGAGGTGAGGGGGCCCACTCCTTCATTCCCTTATCTACCTGCTTAGCTCCTCCAGGCCACTAATAGAATCTCAGTTGTTTGGGCCATAATTAGGACTCCATCCCTCTTTGTCATCAAGCCAGGCACACCAGGGTCTGTTTTTGGCCATATCCTTGTTGGACTCCATATACCAAGATGATATAGTACCAAAGAAGCAAGAGAAAGAGCATTATGGTACAATACAAAAGAACAGGAATAACTATGCAAAGATCCTTAGAATTAATACATCGTTGACAAAATTAATCAAACCTTAGCAAAACAGTCACGGGTAGTTTAGATACTACTGGCAGTGATCAGGCCTGCACGTTGTTGAGGAGATTAGATAGATTAAGTCTGCTATGGTTTTAGTGTCACCTGATTATTGTTACTTGGGGTAAAAAAAAAACTAGTTAAGTTAGGTATTCCCATATTGAATGTATACCCATTTTTAGTCATCATAATGAGCTGTTAGACTTGAGATAATTTACAGAAGACAGGCTGGTATCTGATTTTGGCAGGCTGCAAGTCTCATTTCTTCAATCAAGAAACAGAGAAAGCCTTAGTTCTACATTCCGTTGCATGACATGGGAAATTGAAGAAAAGTTAGGTGACACCAGAGAAGAGTAGTATTGAGTTATTTAATATTACAGTTACTTGTTGGCAAAATCAGACTGTGAGCATACTGAGTCTGCCCTTTTTGTGCACTAAATATTGTACCTCTCCTTTGTCTGTTTTGTTACCCCCTTCTTGTTCTCTTCTTCATACTCATGAATGGCACCATATATTCCCTTTCCAGTAGTCATTCTTGAAGTCCTTTCCTCAAGATCAAAACCCTTTCTTTTAAGAAATACTCTTACAAATCCAGGAAGCAGTTTGTCCTTACAGGGCATTTGAGATTCTTGCTTTCTAGGAAAGCAAGCAGACTTTCCCTCAAGCTTACAGTGCTTCTTCCTTCCGTATTTTCTTTCAGTTCATGCTAAGCCCTTAACATTACCCTATCCAAACAACTATGGAGAAAAAAGAACTAAGACCGCTGGCTCAGACACAAACACTTTAATTCTCTAGTGCATTAGTACAAGACCTTCAAGGAGTTACAAAATACATCAAAACTGTACTACCTTATATACACAATAAAAAATCAATTATTCAATTACACAATCAAATAATTAATTAAATAAAATACTTCCAATTAATCTCTCCCATTCAGTCCCATAGGGACCATTGTGTCAAATTTAAGAATAAAAACAGATTCCTTGTACAACAATTTTTCTTTCAAAACAATTTCATCATCTCCTCTAACATATATTTGTTCCAAAACTCTACCCTGAAGCACAAAAGAATCACTATTATGTACATCTTTAAAATGACAGGCTATAATTTTGTCTTCCTTTTGATTTTTGATGTCCCTGATATGTTCCATTGACCTCACCTTAAAACTTCTTTTTGTCTCTCCAATATAAAAGAAACTACAGGGACATTTTAGGGCATAAATAACCCTCTTACTGTTACATGTAAATCACCCGTTTGGTATATACTTAACTTTATTTAAACATTCAAAGGAACACACTATATGCTTACAAATAGAACAACCATTACATTTAAAAGTGCCCATAGATACTGGACGGTTGTTCAAATTTATTTTTGGCAAAACAAAATTTCCATGTACAAGCATGTCCTTTAAACGTCTCCCCCGTTTATATGACATCATGGAGTATTTATTTAAAATTTTATTCAAATCCCTATCTCTAAGAAGAAAGTTCCAATAATATTTCACAATATCATACATTTCTTTACTTTTAATATTATATGTAGTAACAAAATACATCTGTTCCTTGTTAGCCCCACTATTTTCGTTTACTTTGCTCCAATACATTTTATTCACATCTTTACTTAATTCCAAACATAAACGTTTATGCTTAGCTTCCTCTACTACTTCCATACTATAACCCCTATTACAAAACATGGCTGAGGTGTTATATATTTCATCTAGTAAATTCCTTTCAACATTACAAATTTCTGATAATCTTAAAAACTCTCCATAAGGTAATGCTGACAAAACATGGGGAGGATGACAACTAGTGGCATACAAGTATTGGCTTTCATCCAAAAACTTTCTATGTACTCCAGTACAAATTTTACCACCATCCATTCCCCGTAATGTTAAATCTAAATAAGACAGTTGTTCTCCATATTGTAACCCATCAAAAGAAAGGGTCAATGTGTTGTGTTGTAAATCAGCAACAAACTGCAACATTTCCACCTTACCCCCCCTCACAAATAAAAATCAAATCATCTATGTAACAAAAATATTTAACATATTTTTTCATAAAACTATATTTATATAAACATTTTATCACATAATAAGCCATGCATAGATTAGCATACATGGGGGCAAAAGGTGCCCCCATGGCAGTTCCCTGTTTATGTCTAAATATTTCATTGTTAAATGTAAAAAAGTTGTTAGTCAAACAAAAATGTGCCAAATCAATCAGATAATTAGTTAACGGACTATCCCCCTAAAAATGCATTAGGGCATAAAGTCCATCTTCATGTTTGATTGATGTATACAAACTTTTAATGTCTAAAGTTGTCCAATACATTTCTTTGTTCCACTTGACCGTGGAGAGCTTATTAAAAAAATTAAAGCTGTCTTTTATATAAGAAGGAATTCTCATGATATAAGGAAGAAAAATGTTATGTAATAATAGCCCAGTACCATGTAAGAAATATTTACAGGCTGAAATAATAGGGTGTCCTGGAGGATTATTCACATCTTTGTGCAATTTAGGTAAACAAAAAAATTAGCTAAAACACAACCTTCACTATTAAATTTTCTATATACTTCATCTTCTGAAAAATAACCCAGCCTGACATCTTTTTGTAACAGTTATTGAAACTTAATTATTGCCTTTCTATAACTATTATTATCACTACTCTCATATACATCTTTATTGTGCAAATGTTCTAAACACATCCCATAATATTGCTGAAAATGCATTATAACTATTTTATTTCCTTTGTCAAATGGTTTTATAATTAAATCCCTTCTTTCTTTTAATTCTTGTAAAGATTTCCACGCTTTCAGTGTCAAATTGTAACAAATTCCATTCTTGTCAAATGACAACTGTTCACACAATTCAGTCATGGCAAAATTTAACATTGAAAACAAAATCAAGCTGTCCAAATAACATTAAAACGACCAGTAGTCCTTCAATAATCCACTTTATCGAGATACGAACACAGGAGCAACTACCATAAGCACTTTCGTCTTAGGCACAAGACTTCATCAGATACTCCTTCCATGTATTACTTGTCTTTTAAACCAACCCCAATTAATTATCATGGACAATTAACAATTTAAAGCAACATTACCAAAAGTAATGATAAAATCCTAGCAATTGTTTAAAATAATAATAATAATAACTAAACCACAATGCTGTATAGAATTTTAAAAAACCTACAAATAAAGTCACCTGTTAAAAACATTCGATCTAACTGAACAATAAGTCTAAATTAATAAAAAATTGCACAAATAAGCAACTAAATATACAAGTTATAAAATCACACCATAGAGGCTTTTTGTACCAAAACTGGTTTAACAGATATGTATTCATTTAATCCAGGTGGTGTATTAGATCTTAATCTAAGTTGCCATACCAGTTCTTTGTTAAGTAGCTTGTTTTTAGAATCACCACCCCCTGTATGATTTCTAACTGTGTCAATAATACCAAATTTATATCCACTAAAAGTACTGCAGTGAATGGAATGTTTGTATAACACACTAGAATCCTTTTTATTTTTTACATCGTAACAGTGTTCATAAATTCTATCCTTGAATGCCCTCTCAGTTTTACCCACATAATATGCAGGGCATTCGTTACATACAGCCAAATATACTAACATCCTTGTACTGCAATTACCTTTACAAAATCTAACTATGCTACCCAGGCCATTTTCTAGTGTAATATTACCTTCTTTCAAAATATTAGAACACTGCTTGCAACTACCACAAGGAACTGTGCCCTTACCATCGTATTTGTTACGAGGTGTGTTTACCTCAAAAATTTTTTTAAGACTAAAACCTGTCCTAAAAGTAAAGGAAGGTGTTGACCCAACGGATTCAAACAATTCCTTGTGGGTTTTCAATAAACTCCAATTTTCTCTCAGTATTTTCATGAAAGTCTCAGAAAAACTATTATGTTCTATTACACAGGCCCTTTGGTATTTGTTGGTATTTTCCGTCACCATGTTGTTGTTACTATTGAACACATTAACCTTATCATTCAAGGGCTTGCCTAAAAGGGGTATATATTTATGACCCCAACCTCTATAAACCTCACCCAGTGTTCTGTCAATAAAGACTTCAGGGTATCCCCTCTCTATAAACATCAATTTTAATTTTGAAAACTCATGCTCTAGATCCTCAAAATTTGATGTCATACGAGCAATACGCACACCTTGCCCTTTAATTAAACTTTTTTTCATAAACATAGGATGGTTACTGGAGGAATGTAAATAACTGTTACACCAAGTAGGCTTTCTATAAATTTTGGACTTGAAACCAGTATCTGTTTGTAAAATTGTAGTGTCCAAATAATTAATAACCCTCTTGTCCCATGTATATGTAAATCTAAGGAAGGAAGTGCTATGGTTGATATAATCAACAAAGTCTTTGACCGTAACATCTTCACCTTTCTATAAGATGAAGATGTCGTCCAAAAATCTAACATAAAGGCGGATGTTCCCCATATAACTACTGGAAAAAACAAATCTGTTTTCCCATTCTAACATAACTAAGTTCGCGTAAACAGGGGAATAACTTGCCCCCATTGCCACACCACTTATCTGTTGGTAAAATTCTCCTTGAAACTGTATAAAATTATTGTCCAACACTACTTCCATAAGTTCTAAGATAAGCTGAATGTTATCATACAACATAGTAGAAAATTTATAAACACTGTCATTAAAATATTTTTGCCCCTCAGTTCTAGGTATGCTGGTGAACAAATCGATTACATCAATAGTGAGAAAACTAAGCCCTTCCTCCCATACCTCATGGGTGAGTTTACTAAGAAATTCCCAAGAATCCTTGATCAAATGTTTTGTATTGGTGACTATTTCCTTCAACCAATAATCAATATACACTGCAATAGGATGTGTCTTACAGCCCTTAGCTGACACAATAGGTCTAAATGGGGGCTCTTTTATATTTTTATGAACTTTGGGAATTCCAAAAATAATGGGTATTTTGGGATTTTGCTGTTTCAAAAAATAATAAGTCTTCCCACTAATCTGGTTTTCAAGCATGTACTCTTCAAGCAGGGAATCAATCTGCCCATATGCTATGTGAATCTCATTTTTGGAAACTGAGGAATAAACATCGGTGTCCATCAAAATATTAGTAATAATGTTGTTGTATTCCTCAGTACTGTAAAGAATAGCACCCCCTCCCTTATCTGGTTTCATAATACATAATGAAATGTTGTTCTTTAATTCATCAAGTAACACTCTTTCTTTTCTGGTTAAATTATTTTCTCCTCTATATTTCTTGTTGTTTCCACTGTATGCTGAATATATTTCATCAGTAACTTGTCTTTCGAAAATCAAAAGAGCAGGATGGAGGGGAGGGTTTGCAATACTACCCCTAAAAGGGCCTACTGCATTTTCTTCCTCTACTGTGTCATTGTTCTTGTATAACAGAGCAAAATTAAGTTTCCTCAGGTATAATTTTAAATCAATTAAAACCTGAGCTAAATCTATACCATAGTTTGACACAAATTTAAATCCTTTAGATAATAAGGAAAAATGTTCCTTTTTTAGTGTAAGCCCAGTATAGTTGTATATTTTAAACCCTTTGTATTCTGCTACAATACCATCTGAGTCCACCTCATAAAAAGCACCTCCCCCTCCTAAAGTCTCTTCCAACTCTTGTTGTTTTGATAAAATGTGGGTGGGGGATGTTGACCTGAATCCAATTTGCCTCTGTTCATGTTGGCCAACCTCTCCGACCTCCTTAGAACTTGCAAGTTTTTTTGCTGCTGATAATCAGAAAAAGAATCTAACTCATCCAAACCTCCTGGAAAATTGTGTTCCATCCTATTTTCTCTAAACTGTTGTAAATCAATCCCTTCCCTATCTTTATAACCTATACCCACTTTGATGTCAATGTTTTTTCTCGGCCCTGGGTAGGCTTTTTTTGCATCATATTGCTGTTTATCCCTAAGTAACTTTTTTTGTTTTTTAAAGAAAATGTTGTCAGCCCTCCTATTTACTCTACACAACACTTTCTTGTATAAATTCTCATATTCACTGAAAAGAAGGTCTTTTAAAATATTGTGATTCAATTGTTCGACTTCTTTTTTGTACAACGCTATTAAACTTTCATTATACTTAATGAGCTTCTTAAGTAAATTAATACCACAATCGTCAAAAAAATCATGAAATTCTTGAATAACATCTGAAGTATAATTAACCCCAAAGGGTATTTAAAAAATCTTAACCCTTGTGGAACTATTTTATAATCACAACAACATTGCAAATATTCGTTATCCATTTGTACACAAAATTTAACATTGAACTAAAATGAATAATTTTTTTCACTGGAATAGGGAGGAATAAATCTACCTTTAGTGGGAACAACAGAAGTGTCAATAGAACAATGAGCATTACTATGCATACATTCTGTAGAGACATTCAAATCTGAAAAACAAGAATGAAAACTTTTTTCCATAGATACATTACCACAGGGTGAATTATTGTTACAGTTAGCATAAAAAAACTTTAAATGTAATTTGCGAACAAAACGGAAGACTTCTTGACTTAAAATGTGCTTTCTCGGTAGTACCGTAGGGACAAATTTCAGTCCCAAATTTAAAACAGAAAATTGCTCATCAGATAAATTACAACCAGAGAGATTTACAACCACATTGCAATTTATATCAACAAAGTCATTGCCACATGCCTCTTTTGTTGTTAAACTGCCATCGTGCCGGTATTGTCTGTTGTCTGTTGCCCAAAACCATTTCCATTGGTATAGGAGGCATTATGGCCCCTTTTACGATTAAATTGTTCCTTGTTGTTATCTCCTGTCTTCAAAACTGGTGCTCATATTCCTCCGGTTGTTTGGCAGCTGGTACAGTAGGATACTCATGTTCATCACTTTCTAAGCCACCATTGTAATACGTTCCTTCCGAGGAGGCAAAAGAAACTGAAAGAGGTTTTTTAAAACCTCTCCTATTACGTCGTCCTTTCCCACAGCGCTGATTGGCTGTGACACAAATGCTCGCCCATTCTCATAGTCCCTTATGTCATGTAACAGTTTCATTTTTTTTATATTCTACCAGATCTTTTTCTAATAGATTTAACTTCACATTTACACTTTCCATTAAAGAATTCATGTTAACTGAATTGAGGGAACTGGAAATTTCTGAAGACAAGGATTGCAGTTCTTGTTTGAGCTTTTGTTATTTAAGTTGGTCACGTTCAAGCAAAATAGAAAGCCAGTCCATAACACATCTATGGGCTGCTGCAACCCAATGTTCCTGAAACATCTTATCAGACTCACAATGCAAATCAAAAGGTTCACTAGGGCTTTTTATAAATCGAAGACCTCTAGGTGTAACATTAACTCCATATATCTTTTTAAGCCGAAAATGTTAAAGTGTACCTTAGTTTCCTTCTGTAGTAACAGTTCAAAATTTTCACACAGTTCTCTCATATCCAAAGGGACAGAATTAAAAGCCTGTCCCACCACTGAAAAGGGACTATTCACATGTTTCTGCCTCTCCTCAATACACCAGTCAAACATCTGAGCAAAATTAAAAGTACCATGGCCATTCTCACTAGTGGAAGTTTGTGCAGCCTGGATGTATTGTTCCATAGTTCTCTGTACCCCAGATAAATGTCCAGAAGCACCAACAGCTACTAGACAGGCAAAGAATCTTCTCTAAAAATTCATGGAATATTTCAGTTAGGGTCCAACACCATACAGAAACACCAGATCCAAACAACTGTGCAGAAAAAAGAACCAAGACCACTGTCTCAGACCAAAACACTTTAACTCTCTAGTGCCTTAGTACAAGACCTTCAAGGAGTTACAAAATACAACAAAAATTACTACCTTATATGCAAAATCAAAAAATCAATTATTCAATTATACAATCAAATAATTAAACAATTAAATAAAATACTTCCAAATTAATCTCACCATTCAGTCCCATAGGGACCATTGTGTCATATTTAAGAATAAAAACAGATTCCCATCACCCTAACCTGAAAGTCTACATCTATATCATGCATTCTTATCTCTTCTAACCTCTGAAGTAAGAACTTCTGTATCTAATCTCTAGTTATATAGTCACATTTCAGATGGAGTTTTCTCTGGGCTCTTTCCAGCAGCATGAATGCTTTGTGTCTCTACCCCCCCCCCCCCTTGTAGAGCCTCTGGAAGTGCTCACAATATTCAAGACAAAGCCCTCTCAGTCTGCTCCTAATGGTCTAGCCCAGCTGTAAGCAACAATTCTAGGTTCATTTTCTTCTCTCGCAGTCAGGTTCATTCTCTGCAGCTGAAACTTCATATTATGGCTACTCTGACCCAGGTGCATTAAATTTAATTTGTCTGCAATAAACCTCAGCTGCCTTATATCTTCTCTGTTGGTCAGTCTTTCCAAGTCCTTCCTTAGACTCCATCATGTCCATCCTCCACTGCTGCACTTAACTCTGTGTCATCACCATAGAGGCTGACACAGTTCTTAGCTACAGATGTGAGTAAATCAAGTACACCAAAGAGTGGTGGGCCCAAAAGTGGGTCCTCAGAGGAAGTTTTCATAATGTTGACATTGCTCTTCTCACCAAGGTTCTGTTTCTTGCCATGTAACCCTACATCAGTCCAGTTTCACTTTCACTGTCATAAACCTAACTCTAGAAGTTTTCTTAACTGTCATCTTTGTGTGAGTGAGTCAAAGGCCTTGGTAAAATACAGTTAGATCATGTCTTAGAGTACTCATCTTCAAATCTTATTCTAAGCCAGATTTGACTGACAGATTATTCTGTCCATGAGGGCTTGTTGGCTGCTTGTTTTTTTCTAGGAAAGGAAACAGCCTTTCCCTCAAGATGCCCCCCCCCCCCCAACAAACACGCTGTTTACTTAAACTAGCAAACCTGCAGTCTGCTGGATTTTTACTTTACGAAAGGAAAAGGAAGTCTGCTTGTTACTATGGAAATATTGTAGTGCACACCTCTTAACTGTACAGATTTTTACTACATATGTTTGGTCCATTTTTCATAAAATTGAGGTTTTCTGGCAAACGAGTAGCAATTCATTTAAAACTGAAGTTAGAAAATAATGACAGACATTTGAGTTTCGAGCTTCATACTAAACTTCATGGTAATGCAGAACCTGTTAATCTATCAATTTTTTAAGTTTGTAAGACAAATATTTAAAAATTGCCCCTATTTTGGGGCCTTTGTCCCACTTTTATGACTTTGTCCAGATTTCTTGCTCTAAGAGGTTGAGAGGTATGTTGTAGTACCTTCCTTATGTATTATCTTTTGCTATAATAATAATTATAAGAAAATACTTATGAACTTGAAAAGGCACAGTCTACATGAGCTGTAGCTATTTCTGCATACTTTAGATATGTCTTTCCTCAAAACTGATCTGTACTATTTTGCGCCACTACACTGTGTACTTTTATATGGAGCTTTTCTCCCTGGTCCTCTGCTGAAAATGAGCAACTAGCCTAGATTGACTTCCCTGGTAAACAAATGTTAAATAAAAAATAAAAATATTTTAGAGGCTACTACTTTGATGACTACTTATACATTTATTAAACTCATCCTGGGGTAAGAAAGGTTTTGGGGATCCTGAAGATGCCTTTACTGAGTGTTATGTCCATCTTTTACATAACCGAAGATGTTGGAAGATGATCCCACACTCACAAATATGTTATTCAGATATAGACTACAAGTCTGTCAGCTGGTGCTCAGTGTGCACCATGCAGGGATGAATAGGACACCATAAAATGAATGTAACAGTATGCTATGTGCTGACACCAGCACAGCACGAAGACCATTAGGGCACATAGGAAATGAGCATTGTGCACCACAAACTAACATGGGGTGAAAACAGGACACCAGAGTAGCTGCAATCTCTAATAATCATGCCAGGGGGCACAGCAGTGCAGCACTGAACAAGTCTTCAGCAGTGGAACAGGTGCATTTGGTGCAGACAGGATATTTATTGCAGTGCGATATATAGAATTACTGTGTGCCTTACAGTAAAATAATGCATTATGAATATACACTTGTACAATGAAGTGTTTATGGCTCAGTTATCCAAGAGCAGATGATTCTCATACTGAAGTTGCTATAGCTACAGATTCTAATATAGGTTAATTGCTTCTGCTTTTTTAGCTTTAAATTATAGTGTACTTCTCAGCTGTCCTCAATAGTTTCTTACACATATTCTGTCACCCCAGTCATCTGAGATCCATTGTTCCTACAAGCTTTTTTGGTTCTTCTCTAGCTTCATTCTTTCACCTGTTTTGCTTCAGAGAAATTATTTAGTATTAGAAAAAGGTCTTGGTGAATTAGTGGTGCCTGCTGGATACTTGATGTACTACAGGGGTAAATTAAGGTACCAGGAGAGCCCATTAAAAATTGACCTATCCCAGCATGAAATCATGTGCTGTGAGTGAAGTATTTTTCCCATAATCACCATTTCCTTTCTGCTGCCAGCTACAGTTCTTAAAAAGCCACAGTTAGCAAAAGGAATAAAAAAAGTATGCTAGTAACTGCAGCAGCAGAAGCAGGTGCAATGATTTATGTGTTTCGTGTTTGTGGATGTGGTTGTAGATATACTGTAAAAATACATTACACTGCTTATATGTTAAGTATTAATTAATTCATTTGTTCATAGTCTGACATTTGATCCTTACACAGTCGGCAGTGCGGCTACATCTGTGTGTGTGTGTGTGTGTGTGTGTGTGTGTGTGTGTGTGTGTGTGTGTGTGTGTGTGTTTTCTGGTGGCAGTTATAATACTTTGCACTAAAAATATGTTACTATGGCTAGTACTTATATACTTATTCATTTGATCACAGTCAGTCATCTGGGGTGTACACATTCAGAACAATTCTCATCACTGGTGGCACATTCCTGTGCATGCATGTTTGTGAGTCGGTACACTTGTGCTTCTGCATCTTTACATGTATATGCATTTATGATTCTGTGTTTGTGTGTTTTTTTATAGCTAATAATTTTGAACACACAATACTTCTTTCAGAAACAAATAGATATTCTACACAAAATTTTAAACATTAAAAAAAGGAATTATTTTACTATAAAAATATAAAGGTCACAGCACCAGAATTACCCATTACAAAGACTTAAACTTTACCCATGATATAAATAGGACCTTCTGGAAAAACATTTATGTATGCCAGAGACTACCCCTTCTCTGGAACAGGCTCCCCACCCATGTGAAGCAAAGTTCCTCTCTAACCCAATTCAAGTGTAGCTTGGACAGTTGGATGGGGAATAGGAAATTCATCAATGGTTTGGCACCTATACCTCGAATGGAAACAAGCAGCCTGTAAATAATTCATCTATCAGGCCCCTGCTTACAGTTATCAAAGGTACCAGAACTTGTCAGAGATTTGGGATGCATGTCTAGGCTTTTAATGGCCCAAGTGGTCATTAGCCTAGCATGCACCTATGAAACTATGAATCTAAAATGCAGATTATATATAAAGCACACATGCACACACACACACACACACACACACACACACACACACACACACACACACACACACACACACACACAAACACACACACACACGCACACACACACACACACACACACACACAAACACACACACACTACTAATGCTGCTTCTGATAAAAGAAGTACATAATGTAGCCAATTTTCTAAGTTCATTAATGTACAGGGTTGGTGATACCGAGAAATAATGTACCTTCCAGGAGTGGGGAGGCCCTCTAATTGTGGTACCTAGGCTGACAATACCACTGTGTGGTCTGCTATCTCCCTGTACCTCCAACACTCTCAGGTATATTACTGCTTGATTATTGTACTCATGGACAGAATACCGTGGGGCGCAGTGTAGCAGAGTGCAGCACTGCCACCTTATAGTGTTTCTCAGGATCAGTTGACAGATGCTGTGTGTTTTGAGCAGATTTTGCATATCTTCATTATGTTCATACAGGTTTTCATTGGGAAGTCTTGTTTCCTTTAGCATCCCAAAGATATATTGTAGGTTAAATGGTGGTGCTCAAAGTTACCCACCCCCCCCCATGTAAACATGGAATATAATTGAATAAAGTACAGTTGTTTAAGTTGAACTTATCTTAAGAGTAGATGTTCTAGTGATCACTGCTGCAGTATCCAAGGCTATAACAGGCAGCCAGCTTCCAAAGCATTTAGGGAACTTTCCATGAGCCCAAACTGTCAAGCAGCTCAAGCTGACCTGACTATAAGACATATTGGAGTGCAAAGCCTTTCAGAGCTTTCCTGCCAGTAGAGAGATGGAGGCTGAGCCCCCAAAGGACAAGGCTAGGAAAAACAATGAAAAAAAAACTGTCCACACTGGCATAGAAAAAACATTGATGCCTCACAGCCCCTGCACTTTAATCTCTCCTAAAACTGCTCCCCAAGCAAAGTCCAAATCATCTATAGTGACTGACTGCTTTGGAGGAAGAAGGGAGAAGGGGAGACGTAGATTTTTAATGATATCTGTTGTCTCCACCAAGTGATTTCTCTTTGAGCAAACCCCAGTGCCGGGACCTAAAAAGATAAAGGGTATTGATGCTGGACTGGTATTTGATTCAATAATAACTTCAATCTTAAGATATACTGCCTCATGTTACCTAGATTTAATATCTGCAGTTTTCACTCTGTTTATGGTATAAGGGTAGCATTTTCAATCTCCCTTGCTGCTATACTTTGACTTGAAAATAAGTGTTTGTTTTACTGATTCAGTATATATTTAATTGATAAGTTACAGTGCCTCAATCTGACCTGGATGTATTATATAATGTCAAACTATCTAGTGCTATTAAAACCTAGTACTGTTATTTCAAGCTGTTAAGATAAGTCTTAATCTAGCATTGACCTACTTACTTACTAAGAAATAGTCTGTGACTTCACTAGTTTGTGTCAATAATTACTGTGTAGTTGATTATATGCTCTTAATTGTTTTAGTATCCTACTAAAGATGGTGTTTTTTAATTTTTTTTCGACTCTACCTGTTCTTTTCTCATCCTATCCTAAAGTACCCAGCTCTCCAGCCTCCATATCCTGTCCCTGGATATAGAATTCTTCTGGCCTTGCAACTAAGGAATCATTAAAACCTGCTGTTTCCTCATATTGCCTCAGATCCCTCAACTATTTTTAAAAGAAAGCGAGAAAGTATGTTCTTTTACTACACTGGGCAGTAATGTTTACATTTATAAGCATTTAATTCTAGGTGGCTCTAAGCTCGCTTCCCAGCCAGAACAGCCAGCAGTCATATTCCTTACTACCCTGTAGCCAGCAAACCTCTCCTCTGTAATACTATAACCCTCCTTTTAACTGCTAGCCTCTCTCACCTGTATCCCAGACCAGTCTTCTCCCTCTCAAACTCACCTGCTGTTATATAGTTTTTGTCCACTGGGTAATTCTTTTACCTAGTCCTACCTTCCTCACACCTAGTGAATGAATTCATAGCCTAACCATTTCACAGCTCCAGGTCTTAGTAGTGGCTGTTAATTATTGTCCACTTTTTTCTTACTTCTAGTTTTAGTACCCACCTATCCCCCTACTACCCCCCACCACTTTTCCTAAACTCTATCCCCACTCACAACTTTACTTACCTTGCATACACTGCATTTCACTGATTGTTCTTTTGGCTGCTTCTTCCTTCTCTTGTCTCTTCCCGCTCCATTCGCCCTGCGGGCTCACTGCACTCCCCTACACCGCCCCCAATTCCCACCCACCCCAGTGGTCCTACACTTATACTTCTAAACCACTCCATTTTCCCCATTTCATCCAATCTAAAGGTCTCTCTACTTTAGGCTATATAACCACACCCACCTCACCTCATATCCAATCAAACACCCCTCCTTTTTAGACAACTGTACCAAACTGTTATCTCTCAACTTGTCTTAGTACCACTCCTACATCCCTTCCAGTTCCTTTCTTCTAATTTCCACTATGACTACATCAGCTTTCACAGCACATTTTAAGCTGTTACTTATTGCCACACTTTTTACTTTTTCTAACCTCAGCCTACCTCTTAATTTCCTTTGAACACCCACAATATATTCAAATCCACCATTCTCCCAAACAAACTACACTAACGCTTACTATCTCCCAAAATCACATAAACATAACTTCTATTCCTAGCTACCTACTAGCAAAATATCACTGACTGACCCACATCAAGTCCAATGATCGAAAAACTAAGAAAGCTCTAAACCAAATCTGTAACCTACATAATCCTTTGTGTAGACGTAAAAGCCATTCCTTACAAGATGGTGACATTCACCCTAATCCTGGCCCAACTAGTACTTTAACAACTGAACTTCATAACCCCAGTCCCTCCAGCCCATCTTCCCCTACCAAACATACTAACTCACTCTATATTGCACATCTCAATGTACGTAGCATTAATAACAAAGTTGCACACCTCCATGCTCTTTTAGATGTGCACTGTTTTGACATCCTATGCCTTATAGAGACATGGCTAAAACCCTATACCCAAGATACTGTAATCATCCCACCTGGGTACAATATTATAAGATTAGACCGCAAAAATAGGAAGGGTGGGGGAGTAGCTATCCTTTTCAAAAATGGCCTACAAGTTACCTCTTTAGACTATATACCACCTCTAGAGAATAATGCAAATTTCAGCTTAATTCTAGTAAATCCATATAAATCATCTGTATCTACTTACCACCTGGTAATAATACCAGTATATCCGAGGATATCCTCAGCTCCCTGTCATCATCCTTCCCACAAAAAACTATAATCCTTGGTGATTTCAATAATGACTGGAAATTTTTCAGTACTGAACATCCTACTTCCCATATTAACCTCCATGGTTTTCACAAATCATTACCTCCCCAACCAGAATAAACAAACCTAACAAAAAAGAAAGCATCTTGGATTGGATTCTCATAAATAAACACCACCAGACTTATAAAGTAGGAATCTTCCCAGACGATATAAGTGACCACTCATTAACCTTCATAAGCAGGCAAAAGATCGATATTCCCTTCACAGCCACATATAGGTCAATACAGTCCAACAAAGACTTTAACCCTGTACTATTCCATAATGAACTTAGGGCATGTGATTGGTCTACCTTAAAAAGTTTTCCTCTTGAAGAGGTGGTAAAATACTTTAACATTAAATTTTTAGTCATCCTAGACCAGCATGCACCAAAATGCTCCATAAGAATTAGGTCAAAACCTGCCCCTTGGCTGTCTAAAGACACCAGACAGAAAATCTTACTCAGAAACAAAGCTTGGACCAGGTGGAAAACTACCAAAAATACTTTAGATCAACTAACATTTAGACAGATGAGAAATGAGACAAAAAAGCTATACTCTCAGATAAAAAAAAAACTTTTGTTGTCAAATTCAGCAGTCACACCATAATAATCCACAAAAGTTTTAGGCAAGCATTAATAGACTCCTACACCCAGGTCAAACTAGTACACCAACCCCACTAGGTAGTAACCATGAAAACCCTAAGCAAACTGCTAATGCCTTCAATACATTCTTCACAGAAGCTGTACAATCTCTAGCAAACCAACTAGCACCTGACAGCTCAAGCCTACCTACCTCCATTACTAGCTTTCTCCCTACAGTTCAACTGCAACCCATCCCAACACACTTCATCTACAAGCTCATCCTAAAACTAAAACCTTGTACTCCATCAGCTGACCAACTACCTGCAGAATACCTGCAGAAAGCAGCTACAGCTGTAGCCTATCCAATATCCATCCCCATAAACAGAACTATAAATGAGGGAAAAATTCCAGCAATCTGGAAAATCTCTCACATTATCCCCCTACACAAAGATGGGAACTCTAATGAACTTTCTAATTATCATCCTATATTACTACTATCCCCCTTAGCAAAAATAATGGAAAAATGCATTCATAAACAACTACTCAACCATCTAATTCAAAATAATATACTAGCTGAATGCCAACATGGCTTTAGGCCATTCCATAGTACCTCTACTGCCCTCCTGTCCTTCTCTAACTCCATTAACAATACCAGAAATAATAACATCCTCTCCTCAGCACTTTTTATTGATCTTTCCAAAGCTTTTGACATGGTAAACCACCAACTACTTAAAATTATACTCACATCTCTTTCTCTTGATGCACAGGCTGTAAAATGGTTCAGTTCCTACCTTATTAATAGGCAGCCAGCTGTGCTCTGGGAGAATAACCTATCTTCCCACTTACCAGTCACCTTAGGTGTCCCTCAGGGCTCCATTTTAGGCCCTCTCCTATTCTCAATTTTCGTCAATGATCTTCACTTAGCAATTCCTCATGCTACTTGTATACCATATGCAGATGACTCTACAATTATTTGCTCAGCTAACTCCTCATCTGAATTGCAATCCATAACTCAAGAAGTGTTTAATGTAGTAGAAACATGGTTTCTTCAATGTTGCCTCCTCTTGAATCCAAAAAAAAAAACAAAGCTCCTTCTCTTTACTCCTACCCGTAAGTCCACCCCAATAGATTTCTCAGTCACATCTAACAATGGTACACTCATATCACCTGATTTAACAACCAAACTCCTAGTTGTTACAATTGACAACAACCTTAACTTTGATACTCATATTAACAACACAGTAAAAACAGTCAACAAAAAAATTGGCTCCCTCTATAGGATCAAACTGTTCCTTACTCCATTAGCTAGATCTACTATTGCCCACTCCCATCTAATCTCAACACTTCTCTATGCCTCTCCTATTTATACTAATCTGTCTAAAAATAATCTTCAAAAACTGGCTAAATCATACAATAATATTGCCAGATTTGCCACTGGAAAACCCTTCAGAACCCACCACTGTCAGAATCTAAAACAACTAGGTTGGCTGGAACTTCAGAATCAGCTTAATTTTAACCAACTTACAATTGCCCATAAGACCCTTTACCATCCTCATAATACTCCAATACTATCCAGCCTGATCACCCCCTATAAAAACCTTAACACCTTACGCTCTTCAAATAAACTACTAGTTCGCACAAGTAAGTCCAATAACATGGCAGGTGACTTTCTCTTCTCAAACACAGTTGGGAAAAACTGGAACCTTCTACCTAGTGAACTTACATCACTATCCTCCCTAACACTTTTCAAACAAAAACTTAAAATTCACCTTAAAACACACTGGCTATGCACTTGTTGTAACCCTGACTAACCTTTGACTGATTTTTACTAACACTTTTACTTCTACTACCTTTCTTTGACTAAGTTTCTTCTCCCTTATTACTAGAGAAATCAGGAACTGTAAATTAAGTAACCATCTGTAAGATTACTTCTTCAGAATTTATTTTATCTTATGTGATCTCCTAAATTGTATTGTCATATTAAATGAACGGTAACAATGTATACAAATATGTACTTTGCCCATATTATTGTAACCTTTATTAGTGTTTCAACTATATTGAATGTTTTCTTTGGAGCTTTTCTCCCCGGGCCTCTACTGAAAATGGACATGTATCCAGTTAGACTAGCCCGGTCAACAAATGCAAAATAAATAAAATAAAAAAAAAGAAAGAAAGATTTCAGATGCCACTGTATCTTTCTCATGTGGAGTCTTGCCGGTGTGTCATGAGAATCATAGTTACCATGAGACCCAAAATCCTGAGAGAGACTTTTGAATGTTCTCTTGGAATCACAGCTTATACAAGAGATCTCTCACCAAAGAGATAGATTCCTGACATTCTAAAAAGACTCTACAAAGACAAACAAGTCAGTTAAATACAGAAAAAACTGTATACCCTGTAGCCTGCAATGAGCTATAACTGGAGCTTGAAACTTTGTGAACACTCTTGGTGCAGGAGATAGTCCAAAGTGTAAAGCAGATAACTGATATTATGATCCAGACACACACAACCTTAAGAATTCCCTGAAGTCTGGATGAATAGAAATGTGATGATAAACATCTTTTAAGTCTAGTGTTAACAAGAAACTTGAAAGAGGAAGAAGACGCAACAGGTTGCGAGTGACATCACAGGTTTAGGAAAGAAAGATTCGGAACTGGTCCCCATGGATTTTCTTTCTTTTAGACTAGGGACATCCTTGAATAAAATCCTTTCCCCACCAGGGAAGCAGGAACTGGTTCTATCACTCATTGGTACATTATGTGATGAAGAACAGGTGTAAACAAAAGAGTCTGATCTTCAGGATGAAAAATTACCCCCCTGGAAAGAAGGAATTTCCTCCCAATGTCATCTATAACCTTGAGGAATGATTTTCAGAACCCATTTATCTGAAACAATCTGTTACCAAAGAGAAATATGGAGATTCAGGTTTTCTAGAAGAGAAAAAGAGCCAGGGTGAGAGAGAGTCACAAGTTCTCTTTAACAGTCATTCAGACATGCTCAAATGTTGTTAGTTTTGGGACGTTTGAGACATCTATTTGGAACCTCCTTGCCGCTTCTTCTTAAATGTCTGTTTACCTAAATTTTCTTAAGACTGTTTTCTGTTTTTTGATGAAACTGGATATGGAGAAAGAAAATCTCTTGGACAATATGGAAAAGGAGGGCTGAAAGATCTTAAAGATTCCCTTGATCAGCTTGCTCTTTCATGATACATTTTGATCACCTCTGCAGCACAGGGGCCAAACACTAAATCTCTATCCAATAGAGAATTTAAAATCCCATTTTTACATCATCTGGGAGGTCTTAAGAATGAAGACAAGCAAATCTTCTTAAAGCAGTACCAGTGGCCATAGCCTTGGAAGAAGTATCGAGAGTCACAGACACACTGTAAACAATGAGAAGTGACCTGTGCAATAGAAGAAACTAAGTTATTTAAAGCAGATTTTTCTTGACAAGAAGAAACTGTAGATAAAACTTCCTCATACTTTCACAATATCCAGAATAAACTTTTAACATGTGAGCTTGACAATTTAAAATTTCTGAACTTCAAAGCTGCAAAAGTATAGACTTTTTTCCCATACCTATCAATAATTTTCCATCCTTATTAGAAAGAGTAGGACTGGAAGTGCTTCACAGCAGAAGAGTCAGATAAGGATATATTTGCTGTGACAGGTTTGGAAATAGCATATAAAAATGTAAAAGACTATGGAACTTTATACATCCTATCTGCCTTTTTAGGGAAAGCTGATTAACTATCACAAAAATTGTAGGCAGTAAGACACACATCCTCTAAAGCAGACAGGAGGAATGTGTGTAGGTTCTGGAAAATCCTTTTGTAACAACTCGTAGTATTTTCTGAAAACACTGGGGCACTCTGACAATAGTCTCAGAGAAAGAAAACCCCCCACAGGGAGAATCAGAAAGTCAGCTGTCCTATGAATCTGAATAAGAAATTGGAGGACAAAACCTTGAATCTGTCCCTGCATCTTCCTGTTCAAATTCAGAATCTTGAATTTCTTCAGAAAAGGAGGCATCCTTCTTTCTTTTACCAGAAACTACTCTACAAGAAGGCTTGACAACCTGACAGTCCCAGTAAAGTATTCCTATCCAAAGAAATTTGAAGAGGAGTAAATAAATGCTTTGTGTTCTTTTTCTTTTTGACAGGAAAAATGAAGCCAACCATGTTACTAATCGCAACTGCTGCTTCCCCAGGGATGGCTGCAGCATTCTGACACAACAGGGAAACTTTCTCTCTTCCCTCTCCCAGGTCTGACAAGGGTGGCTCTCCCTTGCTCATTGAGGGGACCCTAACAGCTGCAGAGGATGTGACTAACCCTGGTCCATAGTGGCTGTAGGTGCTACACTAAAGGGATTTGTGGTAAAAGATAAGTGGTGTGAGGTACAACAAATGGCCACAGCAGTGACACCCACCTGTGGCTGAGGCAAATTGCTAGCCTGCTGTGGTGGTAAAGGCTGTTTGCTTAACTATTTATTTTTGTGGCTTGAAGAAGGGTCAACAGTGGCACTGAATCTATTCCATGGTCAGGCCACAAATGGTGCCTCTGTTCTAGGAAAAACACTCAACAAATGCCAGTAAAACTACCAGTCCACAAAAGTAACTTTTTTGGCAGAAAAAAACACAGTAAAAAGAACCTTAGAACAATATGGCCCCACCAACTGAAAAATAAACACAATTTCTTCACATGAAATATTTTCTCAGTTAGTTAACACTACTTTTAAACTAGAAGAAACAAGAAGTATTCTGTTTAAAAGTAAGTTACAGTCTTGAGACAGTCCTTTAAAAGGTAACACTCCTAGCTTTAAAATAACTTTCTTGAGGAGGAAAGTAAAAAAAAAATCAGTAAAAATAAAATGGAAGTTTTTTTGCCAAAAGGAATTTATCTGCCCAACTAAGGGAAGGTCAAGCTGACCATTAGTCCTTGAAAGCCCCAGAGGAGAGTACTCTTCAGCTGCAGGAAAGCACTAAAGTGCTTTGCACCCAAACTTGTCTTTTAGTCAGCTTAGTTCGAGCTGCTTGACAGTTTGGGCATGTGGAAAGTGCCCTGAAGCTTTGGAAGCTGGTCAGTTGTTATATCCTTGTCAGGATATAATCCCTATAGCTAAGCCTGTTGCATCAGTGATCAATATGAACATGTGTCTGTGTGTGTCATGAGATGTATTAGCATTCCATCCAAGACTGACTTCTGAATTATGCCTACTGTTTCCTGGGATAGGAGCTGTTTCTCTTTAACACTGTAAAGCTGGTAATGAAAATGGATAGATGGTGGGCTGGGTGGCTGGACAGATAAATGAATATATTTAAATGTTTGGAATTTTCCCACATTTGTTATTTATTCCCTTGTTTCTCCCCCACTAAACTGCAACTTTTGTTTTCTCCATATAATTCTGCATGTAGGTGAAATACAGTATTGGACATTAAGTTGGTTAATTTGACGATTAGGCTTCTGTTACTGTTATTTGTGTTTACATGCCTGGTTGTGATTTTAAGTCTACAGTAACCTTTGGCTAAGCAAGAAGCTCTCAAGCCAGTGGATGCAAGATGTTCTTAATTGTTTGTTTATTCTGTAACGTTTCAGAACATACATACTAAGAAAATAGGTATTGCATTTGCTAAAAATAAAATCTGCATCACACTTCCAAAATGAAGGATTCCAAGGCTATAGGCCCATAACATCTTTTTGCTTCTCTTCCCAGTAAAATAATGTGAAAAGAAGTATTTTCAAAGATAGGATTATTGTACAAAAGATTTATACTTGATGTTTTGTGTGGGCATGAACTTAAGTACTTCTGTCGCTGTACACAGAAGTCGCAGAGGTTTTAAATGTCTTCAGAATGGCTGCTACAACTCAAGAAAATTGTTCTGTTACAATAAAATAAAGTCTAGATTATCTCTTTCTAAGAGGTCTATTTCCAGCATGAGTAACCAGATGTGATCACATAGTCTTATATTGTTCAGTGTGCTCAGGCTATCACCATGGAAACGGAGCACAGCTAAGAAATAGCGACTCAGTCCTTTCAGCTGTTTTACAATAGGCGGGATGTTTCTATTTTTAGCACTCTATCTCTTATCCAATATATAGAAGAAAGTGGTTTTGACAGAAAGAAATTATAGAATTATAATGTTAGGGTGTTATATCTTACTGACACATTTACTAGAATGTAGAGTTAAAAATTCAGCATGTGCTTCACTTAAAAAAAATGTTACCCTTTCAAGAGATAAGGTTGTGCACATAACAAATGTAGTACTGTATCATTACAAATGAATACTATAATTACATAGTAAAGACATTTTTAGGAAAGCAGGAAGTGAGCACTACTCACCCCTTTAAAATAAAAATGATACAATACTAATTGTCCCTTCAGACACTGATTAGCTAGCACTAGAGAAATACAGGTTTAGGTTTCCGTGCCTAAAGTGCATATGTTTATATATAGGGTAGAATCCATGATTTTGTAGCAGTATAAGTAAATGCATTATACAGCAGTCTATAACCAAACTATATAGTACAGATCAGGATTCAATACTAAACACAGGATGATTATGAGCATCCCTCTTTGCTGATGCAATGATTCACATTCTCCCATGAAATCACTGACTTGTGGTCATTATTTCCTGTTTAACAGAAACTCTTTTATATAGTACCACTCCATACTGCACCCCTATCTGATATATCTCTAGATTTGTCAAGGCCAATTTAGCATCACTAAAGGATAGCTCTTAACCGCCATTGCATGGCAGCTTAGAATTTTGGGAAATGTAATATTATTACAGACTGTGAGAGGGTAATTACCAGGAAATGGCATTTACATGTAGGAAGTCAGAGTTTCCTATTCACACTATGTTTAGAGTATGTGAGAGGAATGTTTGGCATCAACAGCACCTAGTTACACATCGGCGTTGAAAACATTATCCTGATGTATGAATTGATACAAAATTAATGTCATACAACTCAAACAGGTACAGCCATATTTAGCAGACATATTGTTATGCTGATGGAAATTCTAATTAATCAAAGAATTCATTCTATTTTTATATTTCGCATTTTAATCTCATAATCTGTTGAGTTACAGTTCATCTGAAATACAGTATATATAAAGACATTTGCTTTGCGCCTTTTCATTTAATATTTGATCTTTTTATATAAGAACAGTGAATACTTCCACACAGACTATGATAATGCAAGCAATAACTGGAAAAGGCAGAGCAGTTTAGATGTGCAGTACTTAGTGTTATCACAGAGCTTGGTTCTGTGATTTAGTTCTCAGTTGAGATGGTTTCTGTGTGGAGTAGTTATGTCCTTCCAAAACCTGTATAAGTTTTTTCTGTGGCATCCAATTTCTTCTCACATCCCAAAGACATGAAGTGGCAATCGTCCAAACTGTTCATTTGTTTGCAAAGTGTGACTCAGTGTGTTTGTGTCTGTGTGTGCGTGTGCGTGTGTGTGCATGCATGTATGTGTGGTATACGTGTGTGTGTGTGGTATATGTGTGTGTGTGTGTGTGTGTGTGTGTGTGTGTGTGTGTGTGTGTGTGTGTGTGTGTGTGTGTGTGCATGGGTGTGCACGTGTGTGCTCATATGAGTATGTGCACACGCGCACACACATTTATGTGTGAGTCCTGCAGTAAACTGTCATTCAGTTGTCTTCTTATTGTCCTCTATGGTTCAGAAATTATTCTAACTTGCCCATGTTTTTCTGTGTACATTGTATATTTATATTATTCTGTCTGGTGGTACATTGGAAAAGTGGGTAGTATTTCATAGGAACAAGCTCTACAGCCTGGTTCCCTTCTTGGGTGCCTTCTCTACAGAATATTCTTGTCTTTCTTTTGACTGCATGAGATTGTTCTATGTACTCTGGTTTCCTCTCACAGTCCAAAGACTGGTAGATTAGTAGACAGGCAATTTCTAAATTGTAGGTATATGTGCATGCATGTGTGAAAGAGTAGACAGGTGTGCCAGTCTACTTCCATTTCCCACTTTGCAGAGTAAGATGGCTGTTTATGGGGTCAGTATAGGAGTTCACTGAGTTGCAAGTGTGAATGGACAAAGGATTCTGTCAGCGAGAATATAATTTCCTACATCAGCATAATATGTATATTAATTGCAAACCAGTGAATTCTGATCTAGTGACACTTGAAAATAAGCTTTAACATGGCTCTTTTAGGGTGGGCAGGTCTCATTCACACAGCCATTTGTGGTGGTTGAATTGTGATTTAAAACCCATTCAACTATCCTCACTATTCATACACATGTATATGCAATAAATTCCACACACACACACACACACACACACACACACACACACACACACACATATATAATGAAAACATAATTTCAGCAACTGTTGCTTATTTGCAGATGTAGAAATGCTACAAGAAAAAAAAAGGAAAAAAAGAAGAATCTCTGCAGAGTAAAATATTTAAATGCAGTTAGCATTCCAGTGCTGTTTTTTTATAAAGATAACAATTCCTCTTTAAATCATGTGTGTTCTGGGAAAAGTAAAAGGAAAAATAAATCAAAGATAATGCTATTAAAATATGAGAAGCATAAACCATTTCTAGATTTATTTATAATGACAGAGAGAAAGATTTTTTTTTAATAAATAAGTCATATGGCATTAAATGTGTTAGGTCTGTATAGAGATGTATTTTTTCATGTCCCCTTTTATCAGTAAGTATAACTTGATTTATGATACTTGATATAAATACAGAATAAATCATGTGACTAAAGAAGACTGAATTATAGCAGAACATTTTGCTTTCACTGTAAAAACTGCAGGCTTTTTCTCAATAAGGGAATGTAGACATTTTTGTTATGCCTTAGATACTGATTTTAAAAAAGCACAGTCTGGGAGACTTGCAATATTTTTCATAATCTGTTTTAATCCATAACAGTAATTCAGTATGTTGGAAACCCAATGGTCTGAACTTTGCCCATCTTGCAATATCCAGTTAAAAGGTTACTTCCTGTTATAGTTAAATTGCGTTTATGTGATCCATAATATTCACAACATTGTACACAGTGAAATACAAGCTCTGGGTGAGCTTTTATTTATATATGGTGCTGACATTGTCACCTTCATAAAACAGGAATGCACTAATGTCAGATTGTATGGCTATTTAGTAATGCAGACTAGAAGCATGAAGCCTATTAAAATGTTGTCATGCCAACCCAGAAAGTAAGCCTGCAGCATCTTCTAGAAGCCAGGCTTTCCTGTCTAATGTCACCCAGCCAGTCGCTTTAACCATATCAGGTGGAGGAAGAGGACAATACTGGCTGGCAGCAGGTACAGGCAAGGTCAATCTTTTGTCTTTAAGATGGTGCTAATGGAACTGTCATATATTAAGGAATAAATGGCTGGGCTAACACATTTTGAGGAACCAAAACAATGTAAAACTGCAGGACTTCTGCTGGCAGTGTGATTATTGCCACACTGTATACCAGAAAAGGAAAAATTACATCCCAACAATTAAACACTGCATTAGAGGTATCTTGTCATAACAAGGTCATCGTGTTATACCAGGGGTATTCTCTTGTTTACAATCATGACAAGGTACAGTTTATGGAAGATCTGACCCCTTTTATCATGGCTGCGGTGAAATGTTAATTTACACACACTATTCAATTATGTGAGCTTCTGCTCCAGGAGCTCACATGGGCAGCTCAGCCACAGTGGCAGTTCTCTAGTGCAACTGGGGTATAACTCATCTGTGCCTTTGGTATGTAGTTGTACCCCCCCCCCCCAAAGTTTAGGCATACTTGCAGACACTATTCAGTTTACAAGTTTATGAGACATGGATGTTGGATAGCTTCATGCCTACTTCATAGCTGGACCTGTTGGATAGCTGGATTTCTACTCCAAACCTGTTGAAGTGTTTGTATGTATGTGTGACAATGAGGTTAAAGGTACATACTTTTTAGAACCACATAGAGCTGTGGAAATGTGCAATCAATGGATAAAAGCCCTACGTCATTACAGTCCACATTTATGAATACCGCCCAGATTACTAATTTTGATGATATCACTAATATACATGTGTATCTCATTTAATGTGCAGTCAGATATATTAATCCAGTGGCAAATCCATCCAAATGACAGAGGTACCTTGATTTTTGTTCTAATGAAGAAAATGCATCTCATACTTATACTGTAAGCTACTACAGTTTAGCATTTGTTAACCTAAAAAGTAACATGCTCAGAAGGCAGCTACACACACGGGTAAGCAGTGCATTTTGTTCAGAAAAAGAAAAACAAGAATTATTAGGTAAATACTAGCAATCAGTCTGTAGACTATCACATGCCTTGCCAATATCCAGGGAGTGATCAGTGAGGCAAACACTTTAACCATTATACCAGCCCCAATGCCATGGCTCTCACTTGTCTCTGATATTGTAAAATGTCCCTTTGTTTAAGATTAGTCACTCACTAAATAATGTCAAAATATTAAAGTTCCAGACTTCTTATCATCAGAAAATGCTTTGTCCTTCATTCTTAATTTAAGAGATTGAGAGGTATGAATAATACTCTAATAGATTTGAAAGGTGAGATATAAAACATAGTGAACACATTGTATAAGCATATATTCCTTTAATAACCCACCATTCATCATCTGTTACCTGCAGTGAATGTGGTAAGTGGATAAAATGGCCCCTGCCTGTTTTTGCAGTTCAATCCATGGTACTGTGTAACTGCAGATATTGCAGTTGTGTACTTCAAACCAGGCAACATTAAAATAAACCACCTGAAATACAGATATTCAATCTAAAATGTGTAAACCCTTCAAACCAGAAAATAAAATATATCACAGAAATGTGTAGCCATAACTGTATGTTTGCTAAACTCAGAGCTCCCAACCAGTACTAAGTTGTTTTATAATAATACACAACACTCCCTCTTCCCAATAATAGTCAACAAACACTGTTAGTGCATATATACAGTACTCACACATTATTGCTTTGATATGCTGAATTCACTGACCATTCTGTAAAGGACTGGTGAATAACATATCATCATATTATTTTTATTTTTTTATTTCATTTATTTAACATTTGTTAACCGGGAAAGTCTGACTTGAACAAAGCAAATTTTCAGCGGAGACCTGGGGAGAAATGCTCCAGACGCATGTCTTTGTAACGTGGGAGGAAACCAGAGCACCCAGAGGAAACCCAAATGAACACAGGGAGGACATGCAGACTCTACAGAGAAGGCACCCCAGCCAAGAATCAAACTGGAGAACTTCTTGCTGTGAGGCGAAAACATTACCGCTGTACCACTGCGCCATCCAAATGTACATCAAAAGTGCATACATTTTTGATGTTCCTACTTAAAATAATTAGCTCCAAAATCACTGTATTGGAAATATAAGTGTTTTGTAGAAATAGAACCTTGCAGACTAATGTAATCTGGTGTAGTAACTGAGGTATTATGGAGGTGGACAGATGCAACCCTATGAATAATGATTTATTTCCAGTCAAGTGTCTGAATTGTTCCCCTACTACAAACTTCTTTTGGAAGTAAAAAGGTAGAAGTGGGTGGAAAACTGTGCAACTGGGTGGGAAAGTAGTTGGATGATGAAAGCAGAAGGTAGTAGTAAGTAATCTCAGTAATGAAAAAGATGACAAGTTGTGTATCAAAGGCATTAGCTCAAGGCCTAGGCCTGTTTTAATAATCTCATCTTTACTCACACACAATGCAGGGAAGACTGTATCAAACTCCTTGCAAGTTCCACAAAGGCAGGGAGAGTAGTTTCTTAGGGGGGTGCAAACCTGGTGAGGGACTTGAATAAGTTGAAGACAACAGATGTGTTTCTGCTGCCCAAAATGAATGAGTGATGTTTGTGAAGACATTGCTCTAAAATGTCACACTTTGATAATTAATATTATTTTAAGAGTCAGAATGAGAAACATTTTCAGTCTGCCAGTGTACTGCCTATACTTTTAGTGGCTGCCCCATCTCACACCCTCTTTATTCTTTAAGCATTCCTCTGAACGCACTATTATTACTCTACCCCTTGTCTCCTCTTCTATACCCTAAGCATGCTTCCCTCTCTTAAAACTCTGTTACAGTTCATTGTCTATAGCATCCTGTACTGTAAGACTTACCATTCCCTTTCTGTAAGTATTAAGTCCATTGCACAATTGTGCAGTTCAGCACAAATATGTTCTTATCCTTTTTTGAAATTTTTTCTCTTCATGTATTATACACTGTATGTCCTCTCTGCCCTAAACTTTATTCTCTTAGATAGTATATTATTTGTGCAATTCTGTTACTGATTTTATTTCTTTATTTCCATTTATGCTCTGTAAACTGGGATATGTACTGTATTGTCATTGCCGTGATTCCAATTGTAACCTGAAGCTTTTTCCCAGGGTCTGCACTGAAAAGAGGTCTTAACATCCAGTTGAACTTTACAAGTAAACAAAGAATTAAAAAAATCAATAAAATAATAAACACATGTCTAATAATTTATGGTGTTCATTCATTTACAAACATTTAAAGCATTATTGATTTTTTATTTCAATGATCTTTGCAATTCCATTCTAAAGTTTATGTGGCAGACCCTTGTACTGAATCTGCCTTGTGGTTTGACATATTTCCAGCAAATTAAAGCAAATTCTTTAGTCACCCCAAATATTTATGGTAGTGCAAGCATATATATTCTCAAAAGGGAAATATCCATCACAGTTATCAAAGGGAAACTCAAAGCTTGGTTTCTTCGGAGAGGGTAAATATTTATTAACCTTCGCCCCAAATCTAACCATTTACAGGATACATCATCTCCAATTTCACTTCTAAATACAGTGATTATCATTTGGGAAAACCTTCTGTTTTAGGTTGTTCCTACACTTTTAGTGCCGGCCCCATCTCACACCCTCTTTATTCTTTAAGCATTCCTCTAAACGCACTATTATTACTTTACCCCCTTGTCTCCTCTTCTATACCCTAAGCATGCTTCCCTCTCTTAAAACCTTTTGAGAATATATATGCTTGCACTACCATAAATATTTGGGGTGACTAAAGAATTTCTATCTTAGTGTCACACTCTTCAATAAAGTTCCTCCTTATGTTCGCTCCACTTCTTGGACATGTATTACTTTTACTAGACCTCTGTACATTAGTTTCTATGTTATTTTTCTATGTGTTTAGTTCTATTTGATATATATTTTAAATTCTATTAACTGGTTATGTGATATTATAATGATGTTCAGATTTCTCCTCCTCTGTATTTTCTATTTGCCTCTATGGTTTTGATAATAACTGTTGATACAAAAAAAGGTTTATGTGGCACACATTTTGCCCACTTTTCATGCATCATGGCTTATTTTTTTTTTTTTCTATAAAAGGAAAAGTACCGTAATCATTAAATTACTCGTGTTAAACTAAAAGCAATAACTGCATAAAACTGCTATGCACTCTTTTTTTTTAAGAGGGGTCCCTTTCCCAGTTTTTGACAAATGAGGAATTCTGATGTATAATTTAAGGGCGATGCAGGGAGTCTTGCCCCTGTAGAAAATACCCTTCTGACCTGTGACAGGAATCTATGATTAACACAGTTATTTTCTGGCATTCATCTCTGACTTTTGTAGTGGAATCTCTTTAGATAAGCACATATTTTTAGCACCTCTTTTTGGTCCCGCAGCTGACCATCAGCCCATGCCCTGTTGTGAGCCCCAGATCTTTACCTTAAACACCCCATACTATCTTCACCCCAGTTGTGGGCTGGTGAGTTGACTGAGGTACCTCAGGCAGCATCACGCTGCTGCTGAGAAGTGTTTTGTACTATGACCCATCCTCTGTACATGTGCAGTAACACCAGGCAAATAGGATATGCAATTGGCATTATCACTGGACTGCCCCAATCTTCTGCAAAGGTCTGATGGCAGCAAGACAGACCCACGACCCAACCCCCAACAGGCAGCACAGCACAGTTGTTTTCCTGGTCTCCACAAGGAAAATCATGCCACATGACTGTGCTTCCTCCCTTTTTCCACCCCACAAGAATAATCATCGTCCCTGCCTGCATACAGTTCCAGCTCAGATTGCCTGAATTGTAGTTAGGGCTTTATCTCTTTCTGTGCCACTGGTGAAGGCTATAATCACATAGATTTCAGTAACGTCTTGTTTTGTTTTTACAGTTAATTGCTTTTACATTTTTTATTTTGTAATGAATTTGTGTCTAAAAACATTATATTTACAATTATTTATATAGTTTTGCTCTTCTTTTTTCAATGTAATAAAAGGAGTTTTCATTCTCTGAGTTAATGGTATGGCTGTATTATTCATGTATTCATTTATGATTGATGTTATTATTCTTGTGCATATGACCCTGGTTATGGCTAAAAAGGGACTTTGAACCAGTCCACTTACTCAGTTAATAAACAAACAAGCAACTGCTTTTCGATGGGCAAAGATTGAGATACAGATTGATACAGAATTGGCATAAGGTGATTGAATGGGCATTAGAGGATTAGATTTTTGTGACATTTTAAAAAAGTTTGAGATACCTTAAGTGGGAGAAGGGAATAAGAAATGTCTGCTGTCTTAAACTAGTTAAAATACTAATGCAGACTATACAGATTCACAGCTTCTTGCTCTGGCATTTTATACGCAAACTACAGAATTCTCCCAATTTGTTATAATAGGTAGGTAGGATGTAGTACAAGCTCAAAATATAGTGTTCAAATGGGTTTTTGCCCCCATAAAAAATATTTTTTTCTGAATAGTATTTTTTTTTCAAACGTTACCACTACATCAGATTCAAACATATGACATTCAGTTAATTCATCTATTACTGGTCTAACTATTGTGTCATCCATTTTGGCACCAAAAGGAGTTGCAATAAGTTTAAACTGAGTCAAATACTGGGTGAGTCTTCTACAGAGGGTAGTTCCTGTGGTGCCCTCCAAAAAAAAAAAAAGGGAATGCCCATAGCGGCAGTTCTCAGGGGTACACACCCACAAATTTCTATAATAAATAAATGCACCTAAACCTTCCTGACTCATAACAGCACTCATCTGCCTCCAATAAAGATAAGAAGATGAAGAATAATAACTGGCATCTGTGTTTTATTTCTATTTTATTTTATTTTGGCTTTGGTGTTATTCACAGCTTTTCTGTTTGCTTTGCTTTGATTTACAACTTCAGACAAAAACGGTAAAACTTCTGAAAACTCAAACATATGAAAACTGTTCAGGCAAGCCTACCAGCAGAACACTGGGACCATAAACAAGTCGAGTAAAACCAAAATTGAGTTTAATGTACTGTAGCGTAAAGTACGTTAAACGCAATTTTGGTTTTACTTGACTTGTTTATGATCCCGTTGTTCCACTGGTAGGCTCGCCTGAACGGTTTTCATGTGTTTGATTTACAGCTTGCTTGATTTTTTTTATTTTCAGAGTGCAATTTATTCAAGGGTCAAAGAATTACCTGTCAATCTCTACTAGCTTTTTTAAGGGATTAAACTTCATGCAGCAGTGACTTCCAGAGGCTTCTCTCCATTGGGAGGGATCGGACTTACTTCCCATTTGTTTAGAGACACCCATATAGGATCCCTTCTGGCAAAAGAAGCATCTCCCACTAACTCACTAGTAGGTTTTTATGATTTCTGATTACTTTTGTCATCCACGCAGTTCATCCAGAGGATGAAAAGGCAGTTCTAGAGATAAATCAGTACTACTGGGGCAGACCGTTCTTTGTTCATTTTAATTTATTTCTGTTCCTATTCATGACCCCAGATTTAGGAAATTCAAGGCCATCTCAGTCATCCAGACCTGATACATTACAGTAGCATCCATCGACTGTAACACACATGGTTTAAGCGATCTCATAGCCTAGCTCAAGATAGACGTTGACCCAGATCCACCACATTACCAAATGAAGATGGAATACATACAGACAAACACCTACTAGACAAGCTAGAAAAAAAAAACTGAGGAGAATCGAAAGCCTCCAATGGAAAGAACTCTACTTTAGATTTTGCCTAGACAAAAATCTGATTCCCAAAGGTCTGAAGCTCCAAAAAAATCTCACCTGAAAATGGAATGACATTCTAAGACACACTAATCTGAAGCTCATCAGCCTATTTTTGTAACACAACAGTGAGCAACAAATCAGATCAAAATCAGACATAATACTTCCTGAAGAAGCATGTAAAAATTTGTCTAACATCAATACAAAGTTTTGAGCTATCCAAGAAAGAACCAACACCTTTGAGAGCAAACTCAAAAACAAGAAACTGCTCAAGATCAAGAGAGACCTTAACAACAATCACAGCAATACCAAGGTTTATTCATCATCCCTATGAAATATGAGCTACAAAAGATATGGAATCGTAATAAGAAATTCCTCCTTTTCTCGTAAATCTTCACCAAGTCCTGCACAATTTCAGGGACCAAGAACAAGTGACAAACCCACCAACAATAAACTTCCATACCAACTCAGCCCATAAGGCACACTGGAGCAGGATTTCCAGCCATGCTGAAATTTACAGAGACTGGCCCCAAAGCAAAACAGGCTCCAGTCCACCCATGAGTACCCCAACCATGCTCCAGATTCTATAACATGGACCAGACAGCAAACCCTGCAGCCACACCACTCCAAGGAACTCTGCCATTCCCATCTAGACAGATCACTATAGATCAATCCACACCACAGGGACAAAACCTGCCAAGGAAAGAGGGACTTCAAACATCCCAAGATACCTCCCAAGTATCCACTAGACCAACAAAATTGAAGGAGGCATCAGAAATTGTGATAATTTGGAAGCACTCCACCAAGCCACTCACAAAAGCATAACAAAGTGTCCTGGAAAAAGGGTTCACTTTTATCCCACAGCAAAGAAGCAATTTAGTTCAGATCTTAATTGACCTGAAAATCTTCATCTGGAAGCCTAGTCTCAGGATATTCTTTCATAAGGATAAACCACAGGAGCTCAACCCACAACCATGTGTCCCTGTTTGGAAGTGGGGGAAACTCAGTAACTTTTGTCCACCACCATACCCAGTCATCACGGCCTTTGAAAGCAAATAGAAAGTCTGCATTCAGAGATTACTGCAAACCTTCCCAGCAAAGAAACTATACAATTTGAAACAGGAAAAATTCTTGGTTCTCAAAAATCTCAGCAAGACCCCCAAGGAAGATCATGAAAGCAGACAAGGGAGGAGGCATTCTTGTCATGGACACAGCAGCATACAACAACAAAATTTCACTTATACTCAACAACCCAGACAGCTCTGCAACATCAGATCTATCAAGACTGTTTCAGAAAACATCATCACCAAAATAACCTACCTAAGCAAAGAGGGCCTTAATAGCAACAATCTACTCAATTTTTTAACAATTCCATATCCCAGACTTCCCTGATTTTTTGGTAACCCCAAACCCCACAAGAACATCTTGGACCCTCCATACAGACCATTCATTGATAATGGTGGGTCCATCACATAGCTTATCTCTATTTCCCTTGAGGTTCAGATTAAACCACTGGCTGACAAGACCAGGTCCTTCATCCTGGATACCAGCGACTTCCTGAGGAAGATTAATAACATCACAGTCAACAATGAAGTGTGGCTCATCACAGATGTTGAAGCAATATATGCTGTCCTCCCACGTGATTACTGTATTAGGGCAGTAATTGAAGCTTGCTAAAAAGAATGGGAAGTCTTACCTAAGCAAACCAAAGTCATCAGCAGACTTCACAATATTCTCCTCAAGAATATTTCTACAGATTAAAGAACTCTTTCTACAGGCAAACCAGGGAATCACAATCAGAACAACAATTGTCCCCAGCCTACCATACACAGCTTCAATGTTAGAAGAAACAAAAATATCCAAGACTTCACAGAGAGCAACACAGACCCATCACCAGACAACTTACTGCCTGGGGCATTTCCCTTTGGGGCCCCACACTGTAATTAGTATAAATTCATGAAAATTAAAAAACAGGTTCTGCTGTCCCATTAACAAGAAATACTACAGCAGCACCTCATATGTTAATTGCAACCTGGACACCGTGGTATAATGGGCCCAATGCAAGAAATTACAAGCCTTTTACATGGGAAAAACAATCAACAAACTAAAAATCAGCATTGCACACTATTATACTGATATTGCATAGAAAGCTCCCACTAACACTCTTGCCAGACACGCTAAAGACAAAACTGATCACCTCAGGAAAATGGGCCACTATCTATATGGGTCTATGTTATTTCATTGAATTGCTATTCAGTGAATAGCCTTTCATCAAACACCTATTAAGTGAAGCCACTCTTCATTGAAAGGCGAATTTTGAATAGGTAAAACAAGTAGTTGGCCAACTGAGCGACTGCAGAAAAAAAAAATAAAATTTAAAACCTGCCAAGGTGGGGGCTAAACCCCCCACAACCCCCAATAAGGGGGTCTGCACCCCTCACACCCCCTAACTAAATATACCAACTCCAACATTGCACTATAGTGGGGAAAAGGGCAAATTTCAGATTGTGGCTAACAGCATTTTGCCCTAGTTAAAATTTGCCATTCAATGAAGAGTGGCTTTGCTAAATAGGTGTTTGACTAATGGCCATTCAATGAAATAATATAGACCCCATTAGTACTACTAATTTGCTCAATTTAATCCACAAAGGACAAATATTTTTTTTTTAGTTTGGTTTTACTTGGATTATTGCTGTTTCTAGATTGGATCCTGCATGATATATGAATATTAATTTGTTGTTTTGGTTTTCTGTTTTTTGTGAATGCTAGTTTTTCTGGGTTTTGGATATACAGCATCCTTCTTTAATTAACATTTTGTTCTACACAGGTAGATCTGATGAAGCTCCCCAGTGAAAGCACGGGTTAGAACCACAGCAATCATAATGGAACTTGGATGTCATCTCTTTAGTTTCTTTTAATATGTGGATTTTCAGTTAACAATTCTAATTAGCCTCCAAAAGTTAGGAGTATTGTTAGTCATCAGTAATGTACTTATGACCTAGCTTGACTTTCTGGAGTTATTACTTTTAGTACTGTTTTATTCGTGTCTCTGAGCAGAAATTACAAATGTTATGAATTTGGCACCAGAAAGTGTTGCAATAAGTTTAAATGGAGTCAGAAAATGGGCAGGATTTCCACAGAGGGCAGTTCTTCTGGTTCCCACCAAAAGGGGTTGCCAATAGGATTGGTTCTCCTGTTTCCCTCCAAAAAAAAATTGAATGCCCATAGGGGATGTTCCTCTGGTTCCCTCGAAAAAGGGGAATGACCATAGGGATGGTCCTAAGTGGTACATGTCCACAAATTTCTGTAATCAATAAACACAGCTGAACCTTCTTGACTCCAACAGGACTCACCTGCCAGTAAAGATAAGACAATGTAAAATAACTGGCATCTGCATCTTATTTCTATTTTAATTTATTTTGGCTTTGGTTTTACTCACATTTTTTTCCATTTGCCTTTGCTTTGATTTACAGCTTGCTTGATTTTTTATTTTTTGAGTGCAATTTATTGAAGGGTCCAGGAATTATCTGTCAATCTCTGCAGGTGGTATAAGATTTAACTTCATGCAGCAATGACTTCCAGAGGATTCAGTCCATTGGGAGGGATCAGACTTTCTTCCAGTTTGTTTACAGACAGCCACTGAGGATCCCTACTGACAGAAGAAGGGTCTCCTACTCACTCACGGGTAGATTTTTTACCTCTTCTTATTACTTCTGTCATCCACTCAGCTTGTCCAGAGGATGAACAGGCAGTTCTAGAGATATATCAATTGTGGTGTATAATGCTTGCAACTAAGATTATGTCAATATAGTTTGTTTTCATTTGTATAAATGTATGATTGACTATGTCATAACTGATAATTTAATAAAGATGTTTCTTATTTTAAAAAAATACTACCAGGTTTGTTTGTTGGTGTTAATCTTTTTATCTGATGTATATATAATATACTTAGTATAGTAAATATGTAAAGTTCTGAATAGAAAACTGCAGTATCTGATTTTACCACTTAAAGAAGAATCATAAAACCTTAACAGATTATTAGTAACTGTCTAATTCTTCACCTATACAGAATTCCATGTGATATAATTCTTAATATATAACACAACAAAAGCATATACATAACATGCTTTACTAAAATTAGTATCTATAAAACAGAATTCTGCAACAAAACTGTTCTGTTGTGCAATAGTGTTCATTAAAATATTTTGCTGTATTTCCCACAGAACATTCTGGGTTTTTTTTTTACACCACCCAGCTGACCATCACTTGTCCTTTCAACCCTTGTGTGGGGGTAGTGAAGAAACTGAGGCATCTAGGGATGGATTCATGTTGAGTAATTGACAGTAATTTTGGCAAATGGGGAAAAAAAAAACATTTGCCAAAAGTACCTTCTATGAACAACTCACCAATTTTGTTTTTGCAGGGATGCAAGACCCCTGCTTCCACATGTGGGGGGGCATTCCCCACATCCCCACAAACTTATGTATACCAGCTCTGAGGTAGCACAACAGTGGGAGCAAAAAAGCAAAAGTAATTTTGGTTTTGCATTCACCGAAATTACATTTGGTGATACAATCTGCTCCCCCCTAGGGGCAGAGCCCTATATGCTGCTGAGGAGGATTTTTTTCTTAGCTCTACCTCCCTTGTAGTCACATGCCTGTCTTGGGACCAATGTGCAGTGACTCTGCTGGTGTATCACACAGTCTTCATACTGACCCAACCAATGCTTGCGTCCCTGAAGGCAGCTCCCCCTTGCACATCCATGATATCCAATAGAGATCAAATACAAGGTACATCCATATGCAAGCCTCACCCCCAAGATGGGCATGCCCATTAACCCTTAATAGCACATAAGATGCTGAAGGTGCTAATTGAACCTGTTTCAGATGGACCATAATCATTTATGCCTGCACAGCACAGAGAAGACATACAAACTATTCCATTTAGAAATGTATTTGATTAAAATATCTATGTTGCTTATACTAGGAAAACTGTTTCTTGCTTGTTTATTTTTATTTTATTTATTTTACATTTGCTGACTGGGAATGTCTGACTGAGCCAGAGACCTTTTTCAGCAGAGTCCCAGTGGAAAAACTCCATAATAATACAATTAAAATAAGCTAAAGTTATACAAACAATTTTAAAAAAACTTAAATATTGTAATTCTAGACTAGACTCTAGATACTTGAACATTAACAAAGTCAAAGGAAAAGAAACAACAGAAATGAAAAACAACAGTTTAAGAATGGAAACAGTAACAATGCCTGAAGGAAAGGAAAAGGGAAGTGTAGGGTAATAGCAGGAAGGAAGAAGGAAGGAGTAGGATACAGGAAGTAAGGGTAGGTAGAAGTGAAGACAGTAGAGAGTGGAGGGAAAGAGGTACATTAGTTGGATGGTTATAATAATATCGATATAAGGTAACTGTTGCTATGATTTATTATTGTTTCTGTTTCTGAAAAATAGCTGTAATGTCAAAATACTGATACTTTTTTCGTCTTTATCATAGCAATTGTTTGTTTGTGTCTTTCGGCTTTTCCCGATTAGGGGTCACCACAGCGGAACTCCGGTCTGCTAATGATTGGTAGTTGATTTTTACGTGCTGAGTTACCAGCCCTGATGCACAACCTTCAACGAAGGTACGCCCATTCATGCATGTCTCCATGCAGAAGACACTCTGGCTGAGAATCGAACCGGACAGCGTCTTACTGTGAGACGACAATGCTACCGCAGCACCACCACCACAGGTCTGTCTTTATCATAGCAATAGTTACCTTAATTCGATATTATTATAAATAGGCACACTGCCCCCCATATTTAAGTTTTAGTCACCCACAGAATTGTTCCACGTATGGTACATTTGCAACTTGAATCCTTTTCATTCCAAAATCGTAAGACCCATGCTTTTGCATTTGTCACAGAAAGGTATAATGGTGTTGCTATTCTTAAATGGTACTGCAGTGAACTTAAACGGCAACTAGGAGAATACTTTCCAAGACATATCCAGTTATTAAGTGTGGAAAGTCATAAAAAGATAACATTTTGTGAGATATATATTGCTGTTTGGTTCTCAGCAGTAATATATATATATAAAAAAAAACACTGTCCAAATAACAAGTGAAACCACAAAGCCTAAAGACAGTTTGTGTAGCTTCTCAGGTTTAATGACTTGTAGAAATGAAATCCTGCTGGGTATCTCAGTCTGTGAGTCACAGTTATGTCCCAAGGGCTCCTGTACCAGAACTATAAAGGGTGCTCTCTAGTCAGCATTGATAGCATTAATTAAAAATTGTACGCAGTCCATTTTAATGCATCCTTTCTTGACTGCTGTCTAGATTTGGTCTGCTGAACTGAAACACCATTATCTGTCTCTTTCTCTACTTGCATTTTTTATTCATTCATCTGACAGTTTCCATTCCATTAAATAAAATTATCTGAACATTTCTGCCAGCAGCCTGTTGTATAGGCATGTATCGATATCCATGTATATATGTATATACATGTTTATATATGCATTTACATGTGTATACAAAGACATATACCTCTATATACCCATGTATCTGTCTACATCTGCTTTCACACATATATATATATTCATATACTAGAAAAGAGATGAGGGTGCCTATTTGTGGGTGCACATAAGAACTAATTTTAGCAACAAAGAACTCTGCTACATTATAATCTGCTCTAGCCTTCTGTTCTACCCTTCACAGAAGACAGGCTATAACTTGAGGATTTTCTTTCTTTCTGATATGCACAATGGAACATTGATGGATTATGCCCTTGAAGTTTTGAAGATAATAACAGAAAACAGAACAGGAGACCTGAGAAAAGCATGTAATCTACAAGGTGTACAGCTGTAATACAGTCTCAAAAAGAATTTGAAAACCCCCAAAGCATTATTTTTGTTTCTAATAGATGCATGTGGAGTAGAAGGTTACAAACAGGAAGCCTGGGCAATATTTTAAAAATAGTCTACAGGAAATGCAGGCTAGTGTAAAATGCATTTATTTTGCTGTGTGCTCCACGGAGAAGGTCATGGCCCAGGTTATATAACGGGTGGAATCGTGCAGGGTTAAGGAAGAATCATAAGCAAACAAATGACATATTTTCACTTGTACGTGAACAAAAAAACACTCTATGACACTGACAGATGCTGATGGTAGACTAAAGGAAGGTGACTGCTGGGGTTAAAGGATGTCAAGAATCAGCAGGCACTTGAGTAATGTAGTATTTAAATCTGGACCAGCGCAGAGAATACGTTTAATAAAGCTTTTATGCTACAGTGAAATAATGCTTATGTGTTATACTTACATTGTAAATGAGCGCACTGTTTGCAGTTCATAATTTTATCAAGCATTGTTTGATAAGATCCCCACATTCTTTTAATCTCTGCTTATTATTATGAAACATCTACAGCACCAAATTTTAATGTAAATCTAGGTGTGTAAAAATTAAAAATTTAAAACAAATTTCAACAATCTACAACTTCTGAAATTATTATACAGCAGGAAAGCGTTATATATGGCCTTAGTCCTTAAGGAAAGTAAAAAAAGGAAGCAAAATAGCTAGGCTGCACATTTTCCTAAATTAGTATGTTTCTGCTGCAAATTAGCTATGAAGGAAGGATTAGCCTTCCTTCGGCATAATCAACACATAGCAAAAATATAATTTTTTATGAAATGCTTTTATTATGTTTTTTAGAACAATAAAAAAGAAAATCTAATCTCCTACATCAGAAATCAGTGTCTCACCAAATCAGCACTGTATTCAGCATATATCTGATATATATATATATATATATATATATAGAGAGAGAGAGAGAGAGAGATAAATAGATATAGCTAGATAGATAAATGAGATTCCGACAATATAGTCATTATATTAAAAAGTACACTCTTAGGGAAATTAAATGGTTAACCTTTCTGCCTTTACACACAAGAGCATTATTCCTGTTAATTTTTTATTTGTTACACACAAAGACCACAATTCCACTGTCAAATCATAAATTCTTTACAGCAAAGCTTTTGGGTAAACCACCCTTTCTCAATGCATACAACACTTTAAATAAGAGCAGACAAGTATCACATGACCACAGCCAACTAATCACATAATACTCAATTAAAAATTCTCTAAAAATCTTTAAAAAAAGCATATAATAAAATACAATTCTACAGATTTCGTTGTTGTATTTTCACTAAAATAGGTTTAATACTAACTAAATTATTAAGACCACGCTCTGAGTCTGCACGTAACCTAATAATCCATTCATATTCTTTATTTTCGAGATAATTATTTATATGTATATAGATATATGAGATTCCAACACTATATTCATTATAATAAAAAGTACACTCTTAGGGAAATGAAATGATTAACCTTTGTGCCTTTACACATAAGAGCATTATTCTTGTTATTTTTTTATTTGTTGAAAGGGCAGTCTGACTGGGTAGAACCTGCTTGCAGTGGATGTTTTAAGGAAAAAAGAAATCTTTATAGACACACAGCAAAAAATCTATAATACAATTGTCACAAACATAGAAATAGGTACATACACAAGAAACCAGCTACTGGCCATGCTATAACAATTAAGAAGGTGAGTACCTGTGTCAGAGAAAATAGCAGGAGTTGAAGAAATGAAGATATCCAATGTAGAGAGAGTTTCAAATGAACTTTCATATCTGATGTATGATTTAGGAGAGAAAAGCAAGAAGAATAGCGGTATTGTTATCTGAATATATCTGCAGTAACTACAGATGAGGGTTTATGGCTCTGGCATACAACATAAACAACATAAACAACAAGTGTATCAGACAATAAACCTGCTGTACTGCATACCAAGAGCAAAACAATGCATCATGATAGCGTGGCCTGTGACAGTGGAGTGGGTGTATTTAAGTAAGAGGTAGTACTAACAAATAGGGAAGCAGCCAGTTGCTACACGTTGTACGGTGTAACAAAAACATCTTAGAAGCACACGGGCCAATGTATGTTTTGGAAGGAGCATGCAGAGGGAGGACATGGCTGTAAGTGGATGTGAGTGAGGAGGAAAGAGTAAAGCAGAAAAGTAGAGGAGAGGACTGGATGGTGGAGACATGAGGAAGCAAGAAATATGATCAAAGAGCATAATTAGTCAGAATGGAGAGACAGAAGTGAGTAAACATTGTAAAAAGAACAGGTCAGTAAATAAAGGGACACAAAGATGGTAAAGAGAAGTGAAAAGAGTTGAAAGGGAATAGCGTGGGGTTCAATAGAAAGACAGACATACTGACTTGAAAAGATTAGGGATGCTTGTGACTGTTTAGATACATCAAATAGCCTATAACTGTCTCAGTCAAACCTGTCAGAGCACTTGAAGTTTTCTTTAGAGGAAACTTCCTGTATGTTCGCAGAAAGCTTGTCCAATTGTCTGTATGAACACAGCAGTATGAGTGTGCCCCTCTACTGTTAAATCTTTCTATATATCTTCTTTAGAGAGTTTCATTGTAAAAGTAAATTGTAACTAATTACATCTCACCTACATTGCCTTCAGTCTTCATCCAGGTCACAGTTTTATCAACAATCCTGGATTCTGTGGGAATATTTTAAATGGTGCCGTACTAACAGGTTAAACCTGGTTGAGGAGAATCAGAGAAACTGTCAAAAATTATAAAAATGTAAATTTGGCAGGTCGGCAAAGCAGTTTTATTTATCTATCAGATACGGATATAGATAGAAGTCCTCCATTTAGTCTAAATGCTTGTTCATAGGTTCATAGGTAGGTACTAGGCTATTGGCCCAAGGGCCTATGTAAGCCTAGCCAGCAAGGTTCCATAGCTTACACCACCCAAGAAAGTAATTTTCCAGTGCCACTGTCAAGAAGAGACACTGAAGTGATCCCCGGGGTGTATTTCCTATTTCCCATCCACTCATCAAGATTTTTCTTGAAAAATGCTAATGAAGAACTTTCCTTGACATAGATGGGTAGCTTGTTCCAGAGTATAGGATGTCTCTGGGACAGGAATCTACCCCTCCAGTCTGTCCTGTTTATTGTGTTGACAAGATTTAGGTCCCTAGAGCGTGTAGCTCAGAGGGATTGGGATTTCTTTAGGTGTAGCATATCCAGCAGCTCTGGGTTTGACATAGCTTTATATGTTAGGCAGAGATCACCTCAGAGTAGGTGATATGCTACGGAATAAAGCTGGAGTTTTTTGAGGTGGTCAGTGTAGGGCATTTGTCTGAGGCCAGTAATCCTCTTTGGGAGGTACTTCTGTGGCCTTTCCAGCTGCTGCAGATGTCTTGTGAGGTACATTCCAAAAGGGGCATTGTACTCTATAATGGGTCTAATGAGTGTCGAGGATGAGAACCCTTTTATGATGAGGTGTGCCATGTAGAAGGACTTCCTGACTACTGTGGCGATGTGACTATCAAAGGAGAGACTACTGTCCACCTGGGCCCCAAGGTCTCTTATCATGCATTTGGTGTTAAGTAGATTGCTGCCTATGTGGTAGTTCATGGGTACAGAGGTTTTACCAAAGGGGATGACACTGCACTTTTTGGCATTGAGCTTGAGGACATGGCTCTGACACCAGGCATCTGTCTCAGTGAGGCCCTTCTGTAGGATGTCCACATCATTTGGGGACTCAACTATGGCTCCTAGTTTGCAGTCATCTGCGAACATCATTAGCCAGAGGCCTTCTGTGTTAGCCTGTACTTCAGAGAAGTAGATACCAAACAGGAGAGGTCCCAGGACGGAACCCTGAGGTACTCCACTTGTCACTGCTTTGAGGCCAGATTTGTAGTCTGCAACTTTTACAGTGTGGGTTCTGTCAGTGAGTCAGTTGGCAACCCATCTTGTGACGTAGGGATTTATACCTAGTTTAGTGAGTTTAGCTATAATTCCAGAATGGGTGATGGTGTCGAAAGCCTTGGCAAGGTCAAGATAGGCTGTGTGAACCACCTTACCCTCATCCACGGCTTTGGTGACTGCCTCAAAGAAGTCGATCAACATCTGTTTATTTGACCACATATGGTTGACATATGCAGATAATTGACAGGTGTGTGAGATAGACAATCCCTTGGTAGGTGAATATTCCCTTTCTCCAGGGATTGTGTGATCTCAGAGTTATTTTATATGGTTAACAGGGTGGTGTGGGTGGTGCAGGGTGGCTTGGCCCCATGTAAAAAAAAAATTATGTTATGTTTTATTTACTTATTTCTTTTTAGGGAATTTCTTATACCAAGGTTTTTCTCATCACATATGTGGTAGTATGTCAATGTTTGGTTTGTTGACCTGTTGTGATTGATGATTCCATGGCCAATGCACCAGTGTCCAGGCTACATCACTAAAGTATGCAGACTCATTTTATATATATATATATATATATATATATATATATATATATATATATATATATATATACGTGTGTGTGTGTGTGTGTGTGTGTGTGTGTGTGTGTGTGCGTGTGTGCGTGTGTGCATGTGTGTGTGTGTGTGTGTGTGTGTGTGTGTGTGTGTGTGTGTGTGTGTGTGTGTGGTATTGCTGTGAACCTTTCAGAAGTACATAAATATTAGCAGCAGAGTAGCATGGGCTTTGTATTAATTCCTGATCATTTATCCATTATTAGTTTCCTAGAGTTATGTGCTGTCACGATTTAATGGAATTGTGAAACTTTGATTGTGGCAGACTACTGCCAGTCTTTTTACCATAGGTTTCTTTATTCAATACTCTTTTTACCACTTCTCCTCTTAATTACATGGGAAACACTTATAGCATAACCAGGGAAGAAAGAATGAAATGGTCAAACCTGGCTGAGGAGAATCAAAGCTGTCAAAAATGATAAAAACTAAAATTTGGCCATGTTATTGAGGATGGTACTATTTCTCAAAAGACTCACATTGACTTACTGTAGATTTACAGCCATTTTCTAAGGTAACAAAGTTTTTCCAACTGACCTTTGCTCAGTCAAAAGCTTATACCATATTAACACCTTCTTCAGTACTTAAACTGATAATATCTGAGTTGATTCCGTACTAGAAGTTTCTCTACCAGACACATCCCAGGTCTCCATGCTGGGTCCACTCCTGTTTGACATCTACTTCTCAGAAGTCAAGGCTAATGTTCAAGGCCTCTGGCCTCTGTGTCTTGGGAAGATTCTAAATTGATAGCTAATATAGAATCTTCCCAAGACACACACACACATCTTGCAACAATGACTGGTGCCAAAACCATGTCCTAAAACTCATTGCCAAAAATGTATTATAATGCCTGTTGAGAAACTGTCAACCCAAGTTAATTACACCATCAATAAACTGCACCTAAGAGTCAATCCAGTAGTAAGGGGATATAGGAACATATGTAGACAGCTATCTGGCCTTTGTCTAACATGTAGCTAAGATAATAGGAAAATCATTCTATCATGCCAAACCTCTAGGTAAGGCTATGGCATCCATGTCCAAGGAAGTTAAAGTACTACTGTACTCAGTCCTTATCAGACCTATCATTGAATACAGTGCCCCCTTTGGCATGTATCTATCCAGACACTTGCAACAGTCGGAACACTCACAAAGGCTTCGTAGCAGGAGAATTCAGGGCATGAACACGCTGTCCTTTACTGATCACCTAAAGGCTATGTCTCTGTATTTAGTCTCTTACAGGATCTTTACCTGGCTTACATGGCTTCCTCTTACCCAGCCCTGATGGATCTGTGGCACATGCACAAAACAAACAGCACCAGAAACACTAGATTATCTGAACTTTGCTTGTGACATAAACAGAACATGCTGGAGAAACAGATATGTGTCCCAAAGGATTTCTGCACTATAGAATAGACTCACCATCCTTGTAAAACAGAGTTCATCCCTGACCTTAATCAAATGAAACTTTGACAATTGGATGGGGAATTTAAATTTACCTGTAGTCTGTCTCTGATGCACTTATTGACAGAGGCTGTCAATAAGAAAAGTATTAGCATAACTAACACGCCCCACCACAAGTCCTTAGTTACCACCCTAATAACATGCCTCCCCCCTCTATAGACGTCTATGTTACAAAGGGCCAAAATGGTTTGGGGTTTGATGCTAGGTTTGTAAGGGCCTTAGTGGTCTTTAGCCTAGTAACAACCTATGAACCTATGAGTTAGTAATTAACTCATTCATTATCAATTAAGACTTTCCATTCCTTCATCAAATTTGGCAAATTAATTGACTTTATCCTACTTTGACTATAAATGGTTTATCCATGAAATATTTGTGCATCATAAAACAGTTGGGACATAAGCCTGTATCTGCCTTGGATCATTGTCAGTTTATACACAGGATAGTGAGCTGCAAATGAATTCATACATAATGACACATAAATGTATTTCAGATCAGTGCTGTCAGGACCATATATATATATATATATATATATATATATATATATATATATATATATATATATATATATATAGTGCAACCCATTGCAACTCCCCACTATTTTCTCATCTTCTTATCTCAAGAATCAGAAAAAAAGACAAAAATCAGGAAAAGAGTTGCTGTTATGTACTAATAAATTTGCTAGAATACCAAGCTTCTCATTAGCAGGCATTTTATGAAATCACAGAAGTGAAAAGAAAATATTAGCTGTCATTTATGTCTCGAACCCAAGACCTCACACATACCATGCTAGTGTCACTGCTGGTGGACTAACAACAGCCTCTGGCTAAGATGGTATTGGGTTTCCCTTTCATCTAGGACTCCCCCAGCATATTTTGTGGTATTGAGTTTGAATCCCAAATGAAAGCTAATATTTTTCATTCACTTCTGTAACTCTAGCAATGCATTTGCAAAGGCCATTTTTGTGTCTGTGGTGTATTTGTACTTTAACTGAGCATTTTCTGAAAGACACAAAAGTGTAAAATGACTGTGACTATCATTTAATGACTGAAATCCTTAGCAGTTTGCCAGAAAGCTACAGACTTTACAATGGACAGACCAAGACAAACCTCAACTTCTTTGCTCAAGAATTCTGGACAAAGACAAAAACAGTGGTGAAACAGGGGCCCAGAAAGAGATGAATTTTAATTATTTTATTCTACTTTTCTTATTTGTTAACCAGGTACACCCACAGGACAACCTGCCCATTTTCAAGGATAATAAAGGAGCAGTGTTTTGCTAAATTACTTATTCAAAGTCATGCAGTATGCAAAGGGAAGTGAAGGATTTAAACCCTGTACTTCGGGAAGTGAAGGATTTAAACCCTGTACTTCTGACCACAAGCTGCAGTTTGTTAACATCTCAGAGCCTTAAGTGCCAGACATCTCTAGTTCACTTAAACATTAACAGCTATCCCTCCACACACACACGTGCACACACTACACACACATATTCCAGCAGTTGGCATAGAGGATAAATGCTATGAGCTGTTATCGAGTTACTTCCTGTGATAAAAGGTTATGATTCCCTCAGCCTTCATTTGCCTATTCTGTGAACCTGAATAAAACATTTAACAAGACACTGCTTTTGGGCAACTGTGAATATGAAATAGGCTATTAACTACCAAACAGCATATGACAATAGGTGTTGCATAGACATGCATTTTATGCACAACAAAAACTATGAAACTTTAATGACTTGCATATGGAGTGACTGTAATCTTCAGTGATTTACCAAAAAAAAAGTTAGTGGGAGACAGGGCTGGAATTTGAGATAAAATCAGAGATAGGGTGGACTACTCTAATTCATTAAAAAAAAAAGCAGAAAACAGGATTTGTAGTAATATGCATTTTCTGAACTTTATCAATCCATAACAACTAGCAGTACTGACTGACTGTAATCCTTCAGTAATCTATCAGGAAATGAAGATGGTAATGAAGGTCTGATAGGTGGTGGAGAAGATTAAAGTAACAAGCTCTTAATGAGATGTTTCCCGTAGTCAAATATATATGATTTATGTCTATCTTCCTCCATTTGATTTGCCTACTGTGTGACATTGTACAAGTCACTTAACCAGATACTGCAGAGCTCTCCTTGAGGTAAAAGTGCATTTCCAGAAAAACAAGGCCAATCTCTAAGTAAATGGAATAGGTTAATTCAAGCACAAAAAGGAAACTTTGCTTAAAATGTCCCACAAGGTCAGCAAGCCTAGTACTTACTTGTGAACATATGAACAAACATGATGAAACCCTTGTAGCTCCCACTGTATCTCATGTAGAAGTAATAGACTGTAGTTTTCCATTCGAACACAAGGTGGAGCTCCTTTTCAGCAATAAAAAGGACAATTTCGAAAGTGAAAGAATAGACTGGAACACTAGCTGAAGGAGGGAAGACTGAAACACGTAGCTGAAGGGAAAAGAGCCTTGCAGCATGACTGGGTTTTCTTTTCTAGTGCTTTGGGACAGGGAAGTGAAGTAGCAGATCGTGTCTGTCTATGGCTGAAATCTTGGATGATGGCATTTTGTGGAATCATGAGAGAAGTCTGAAACCAGTAGCTCCATGCCTGCTATGATTCAGCAAGAAAAGGAGTTCCCGTGGGCCTAGTACTGAGAAGCCATAGATGATTACCAGAGTTCTGGTAGGTAATTTTCTACTTTTCTCATCAGAGGAACCACGGCGCCTGGTCACTAGGATATTCTCGATGGAATGGTGAGAAGCTCTGGCCATCATTTTATATTTTTATAAGATTGTGATCCCCCCAAATGCTTTGTGGATTACAAATAACTGTGATCCATATGAGCTCCAACTTGGGCCCCATCATGCTGACAACAAGACTGTAAATAGTCACTGGCCAGTGAACTGGGTATAATAGAGTGTTTCATAGTTGCTCTGTTTAAAATTGATCAAGGGGATAGAGGGTATCAGTACTGCTGAATGACATTGCATTCTCTCATATAAGTATTGTGGCACTATAAATCTTTATTATTCAATGATATTGCATTTTGCTGCCTTAAAGAATCTTTACTGCTCAATGACATTGCATTTTCTCATATTTGTATTGTGGCACTATAAATTCTCATTGTTCAATGACCTTGCATTTTGCTCGTGTTAGTACTGCTGTCTTCAAGAATTTTGCTGCTCAATGACATTGCATTTTCTCATATCTGTATTGTTGTATTATGACTCTTTTATTGCTTAATGACATTGCATTTTTCCCCGTATTTGTATTGCTGCATTATAAAGCTTTACTGCTCATTGATATGGCCTTCTTTGTGCATGTTTGAATGTCAAGACTTTCTTCTGTTGAGTTCTAAGAGGGTGAATGTATGTTTTTATTGCATGCATATCTCACCTTGCTTTATTGCTAACTGGTGCACTGATAAAATAATTTGTTTATGGTTGTGCTATTGCCTTTTTTAAACTAGATGTGTCACCCAGAATAAAATCTGTCCCTCTTGCCACCTTGGTGCGTTGGGCCTATAGGGGTATCACCAGAGTCAGGTAGGAAGGAACCCATTCTCTTCAGCTGTACCTGTGGGTGCACTACACCCTAACAACTAAAATAATTATTAAGTGCTTTACTACAAGGCTTTGGATTGCTGATACTCTAATCCATTAATATTTTTGATGATCCCTGGAGCACAAAGGACTAATGGGCAAAATATGATGTACGGGACACGTATACACACAAATGTAACATACGTCAGACTTCTGTATTCCTGCAAATGAGATTTAGACTTGTGTGTTTAGCTCTAGGCTGAAATCTATTAGCTTTAGCTCTGTTTTTCAAAAAAAGAAAGAGTTTATTCTATTTAACTCCAGAAAGACCCATTTCCCTGGCTGCTTAACTGTTAAAAAATACTGCATTTACTGTTTATCTCCAGGAAGTCTTCTGTCATTGGATATACCTTTGAGCCAGTGAAAGAATACTTCCGTGTGGTTTTGCTCATCAAAAATGACAAGAACAGCAGTTGAACAGAGTAATCAGGGGATGTGAGGCATATATTTATGCAAGTATTTTTTTACATTGTCGGTGTAGTTTCCTCAACAGTATATATGTCAAAAATCTTCACATTTGTAATCACTTTATTGGCAATCACCAACATCTAAAGCAAAAATCACCAAATTAAACATACAGCTTACATTTGTGATCATTTAAACAAAATAAAAACACCACACACCGCAGAATTTATATATATATATATATATATATATATATATATATATATATATATGTATATATACTAACTACACAGTCATATAAATGCAGAAAAAGAAGATAACCCTTGAAATTATATTACAGCTAAACTGTAATTGTTTGACTATAATATAATTCAAGTACTGTAACCAGTGATGAAAATTACCAAAAATAAATGCTGCCACATAAATACGCATGTGCACGCAAGTGCACACACACACACACACACACACACACACACACACACACACACACACACACACACACTCTCTCTCTCTCTATATTTAATATATATATATATATATATATATATATATATATATGTTTATCGGGTTCCCCCCAAGCCAGCAGTGGGTGCTAGGCAGCTGCCTAAGTTGCCCTGTGCTGGATCTGTCCCTAATCCTTGCATAAAACTCTCAGATGAATGTCGGCACAAGTTTGAGCAGAATGTATAGATTACCATAAAGAGATTTATATGGTTTTGCACTGTAGTGAGAAAACAGAAACACAGGAGCACTGGGTAATTTTGAGGAACACTTTGACTGATGTACTCGTACACAGTCAAACATTATACTGCAGCCTGATCAATTTTACAGACCACTACCTCCATGCTGACTGAGCAAAGCTCAGTATATTCCATTAGCCCTGTTCAATTTAAGCAGCATAATTATATTTTCACTTATGGTAAAATGGCACTTCAACCTTGAGTAGTTGTCCTGCATTTTCTTGAGGACCAGCTGATATCAGTTGAACTTCCTGATCACAGCTGGTTGACTTTAGGCTCTGCATGAAGTCTCTGCACTTTTGGGGAGTTTTCTGTTTCCCCACTGTTTTGTAAACCTGGAGTTTGAATATATAACTTTGTCATGTGTGGAGATGGCTGTAGGTAAGCCTCTCCCTAGAAAATATATTTATGTTTATGTGTGCCATTACTTTTCATATAACAGCTTTGTTTCAGTCCGTTGTGATTGATAAATGTATTTTTGAGTGATTGTCTTTCAATTATTCATAGAGGAGCCTTTCTGCCTGCATTTAATGAGGAAAGCTGATGTCCATATCGTGCAAAAAGTTCATACATAATAGACTCATTTATTAAAAGACTCAGATGCTGAGGGTGAGATGACTTTTAAACAAACTGTGAATGTCTCAACTTTGTGCTGTGTCCATCCAGCATAGCAGATTCATAGTACTCACAAATGGATGATACATGTGATATGGATGTGTCTAACTCAGTGACACTTTTCTGCAGACTTTCATTATCACCGTCTATGTCTTCTGCATTTGGACTCATAGTCACTATTGTGCATATCCGCAGTCATTCTGGCCCTCGTTTCATCACTCTTTCTTAGTTCAGCAGTTCAATTAAAACTACAGTGGGGCTGTGGACTAATTTAAAAAGCAAAAGTATAGGGTCTTGAGTCTACCAAAGTGTCTAACTGATTTTTAAAGCGGTATAAAGAGCTTGATTGTTGAATGAATGAAGGTTTCTATTTCACAAATATACCTTGATTGGCTTTAATATCTGGATCCCAGTCCAGGTCTATCATTATTGATTCTATACATGTGGCTTATCCCTCTTCTATAGTTATTAAACTCCAGTATCTCAATAATTAACACTAAGTGCTTTGTTCTATAGGGATTTATATGGACAACGCAAGTTTCCCCTCAAAAATCTGTAATTTATAGAAAAAAAACATGGCTGTCAAGTCTAGAGTGATATGAGTTACTTGTAACCTCTGGAATTCTCATTGTAACGTTACATTGTATAGCTTCATGTGGTAGTAGATCACCATTGTTGTATAAACAGAATGGCACATTATATTCTATCATGTGATGAACATAAGCTGTAAACAATTTCTTAAGAACTACTTTGTTCCCTATACAAAATTTTTAAGAATGAAACCAACTACTTGAATTGACCTAGTTTTTATTTTCTGAGCATAAGACCTACATTTAAAATTATTACTGTTAATACAGCTCAGATCCTTATATTCTGAAAGGGCTCTGGAGCTCAATAGACCCACATTTCACATTAAAGTAACATGTAAAATACAGCATTTCTCCTTATTAACCCTTAACCCATGTTGATTTAACCCCAAGATAACTTGGCTTGAGTATTGATTAAATATATCAATGTCCTGAGGTGTGGTGACCATATATCCATTTTATATCATCAGCATACATTGCCATCCAGACATTTAAAATTTGTGGCATTAATGAAAAATTTGTATTGAATGACATCAGTCCCAAGACCAAACCCTGTAGAATGGCTTTCTACTGTTGAGCCCAGTTCTCAGTTCTCGCTCTTCAATATCTCACAGTCAACTTGTTTGCAACCCAATGGATAATATAAGAATTAATTAAGTATTTGTGCATTGCATCTACAATAACATAATGAGGTATAATTTCAAAGGCCTTAGATAAGTCCAAATAAACAATTACCTCAGAAAGTCCCTGGTCAAGTGCCAAAGAAACAGGACCATAAAAATCAATCAAATTTATAAATGAACAATTTTGAGTAAAGCCATGTTATGAAATTTCCCTTAAGCATCTGTGTGAATCACTATTCAGAGTAACAGTCACCTTTCTAACCCGTTTCCTTCCAGAAATGGAACTGTAATTGGTCTGTAGTTGTTAATTTTAAGGCACTAGTGATAAGTGGTAAGAACATCAGCAAGTTTCCAGCTGGTGGGGGCAATACTATATAATAACATTTTATTGAATAAATATGTAATGGTTACAGATACATATTGATTGCAAACAACCCAAAATGACACTCGGAGATTATCAAGCCACATTCCACTGTCCAGTTTTATACTTCCCAAAATATATCTCACTAAATCCAAATTAAAAGTAGGCACACCCATTCAACGATTATTAATATTCTCTGATCAAAGATATCCTCTACACCTGTAATGTCCTCTGCTAAAAAGTGCTTATTAAATACATTTGCCAGGTGTTCTCTTGTGTTTAGTGTTATGCTTTTATGGACTATTCGACCTAATCTTTAACCTTTGCCTTAGACTGATTTACATAAGAAGAAAATGTCTTCACAAAGGCTGTTTACAATCATTGCCATTCATATTTACATTTGGCGGTTCTTAAAGATGCCTTCAATATTATATTAACCAGATTATAAGCTCTTTTAGAAGTGTTACTCTTAAACCTCATCAGATATTACACTTTTTGTTTTTCTTTCTTAGAAATTCTGTATGAACTGGATTCCACCATGAAGGTGTAAACCTCTCACGTCTTCTGATAGCAGGTTTTCTGCACTTATTTAAGTGACCACTGCAAAGACATTCCAACTAATACAAACTCCCTCAATACCTAAAGTTGATACATCTATAGAGTTAATTTTTGAGCTATGTCCAGGTCAAAAATTAAAGCTTTATTAAATATGGCTGATATTCAAAATTGTTATTATTGCCACAGAAATTAAAAGCTGTAGTATTTGAAATGCCAGACAAAGTTGTTTTAATATTAATTATCTTATGTGGCATGTTTGTAAGTAAAAGGTCCAAGGTGTTATCTAACATAATGAAAAAAATCTATAATTTGTGATAAATTATGAAAAAATATGTAATTCCTAAATGTCATCTTCCTGACCAGTCCCACTTGTTCCTTTTGTCTAATTAATCTTACAAAAATTAAAATCACCCAATATCCTCAAATTCTTAGTGTTCATAAACCTGTTTAACCTATCAATGTGCTAATGTTTGTGTAGCGCTGAAACAGAGGGGTTTTGAGCAAATCAATAAATTAATAGGGCTATTTGCATAATTAACAGTTAATTTTAAGAATAGAATTTCCCATCTGTAGTTAACTGTGAGCACAGTAACATATACCCAATGAGTTGCAAATACAACTCCTCCTCCACTTCTACTGCCTCTCAAACATTCATACAATCAATACCCAGGCTGTATTCCAAGATACAGAATTCGCTATCATTGTCATATTTATTCTTCCTGAAAATTAGTTGGACTTCACTTTCTTATTCAAACTTTTAGCATTTGCATAATACATTTTAACACCTTCTTTAATACTTCTTTAGTGTTTCTAAGTGTCAGCATACACACCAAAAAAATACCTTGTGAAGGGACACTATGTTAGGGTGGTAAGAATGGTCACAGGTGACCAACTATATGCAAAAGAATGTGAAAAACTTCAATGTATGTTAAGGAAGAGGGGTTACCCAGAATCCTTTGTACAGAACATTGTTTCTAAAATGTCTAGAAAGAGGGAACAGACCATGGACAAACTGCTGTTTGGGTCTGGTGTGGAACTTTTTCCTGCTGGGCATCACACAAGATTGCAAGAACCAAAGGAACAATTTCATAGGTCCTTGATCCTTCCTTATAATCTACAGTTCAATGAGATATGGGGTATTGTGAGAAGAAACAAGAATTTATTCAAAGTTGACCAGGAATATTTGAATATTGTAGGTGACAAGCCTTGTATCGTTTAGAAAAAAGATATCAACTTTAAGATATTATTAGAACTTGCCCATTTAGAAAAAAAGACAAGAACATATGGTAAAGTGTGGAAACTGTTCTTGGTGTAAATTTATAGCAAAAGGGTAGAGATTCAAGATACCAGGATTGGGTTGTGTTAGGTTAACAAAAAAATATTTTTGATATTCAAAGGGAGTGGTATACATGGCCAAGTGCCAATTATTTGATAGTTATTATATAGGGAAAACTAAGAGAGTATTTAAGAATAGGATTTACCAGCACCAATATGGCATACATAAACAGGATGAAAAAATACACTTATTTAGAGTATAAAGAAGTTAAATGGCAGATTGGATATAAGGCCACAAGAAACTCTGGGTTTAAATGAGAATGTTTCCCTAGCTAGTTTGTTGAGGCTGAATTCTACCTGTTATTTGTAATTATTTTTAGCAAGGTTAATTTTCATACAAGGACTTGAATAACAATTAACACAATAACAGTATGTAATGTGTTCTGGTTTATGCTAGATGCATTTCTTTGTTGTCAGGGTTATGTGTTTAAGTTAGTTTTCAATTTCTTTATTTTTGTTATTGTTACTTTTCTTTATAATGTGCCTACATATATTTAAGAAAACAAAGAGGAGCAGTCACCAAAAACAGCACTGCACCACAAAGTAATATGAGAAAACCAAAATCAGTTCTGTTAAAAAAGGCAGTCCATAAAACACTGCTGTAACTCAAATAAGAACTTTAATAAAATAAATAGTAAGACTTAAAAAAACTTCTAAGAAACTTATAAATCCAGCAGATAAGCACCTTCAGTACAAGATTACCCTTCATCAGATCTGTTAAACTAATCACTGATGTCGAAATTTAAAAAAAAAAAAAAACTTTCAGCAAATCAACATTAATGCTTCAGCTTCCGCCCCTTAAGGGTGGGTTTCAGTGTGAAGTATGAATTTAAACCAGGATGTCCATGTGCTTGGAACTTTCCTATCCATTTCATTTCTGCAAGTTCCAACTGATTATTATGATCACCACCTCTTTGTTGTTCATATACCACTTGTAATACTCTAAAAAGAACTTGTGTCCATTTGATTCATGCACGTTTCGCCAGGGGATATTTTAGATCTTTCAGATGGATGTCACTGATATGCTTAGCTATCCTTTCTTTCAACTGTTTCACAGTTTTACCTATAGAGAAATGTGTACAGCTATCGCATGTAGCCAAGTACACCAAACTTTAATAGTACAGTCAGCATACAGCTTCGGTATAAACATAAAATTAATTAATGGGTGTTTGAAATCTTGTTCTTTAAATATATATTAGCAGTTAGAACAACAATGATATGGATAGGTTCCCTTCCTGCTGGACTGTATTTTTACAGGTGCTTTATGTTTAAAACATAGCATTTGCTTAAGATTGTGACAGTTCTTAAAGGCAAAATGTGGTCTATTTCCAACAATCTCTTTAATCGTCTCATCCGATTAAAGGGTACGTTTAAAAGGAGGTGTATTAGGAATAGCATTATAACCATTTAGAGAGGAAGGGGAGAATAAATAAGAGGATGAAGCAGTAAGGTTAGACATACTTTCAGTGAAGTAAGTATTGAAGGTACTAGCATTTTGGGAAGGTGTTTTATCAGGACATGTGATGGGGTTACTTTTGGATTCATGACTAAGTAGTGACATGATTGATGACCATAAGTTTGGGGATTATGTTTATGAATGGTTTGCAAATGAGTATAGAAGTTTTTTTTTTTTTTTTTGTCCTTAGTTACTTTCATTTTGACCTAGATATTGAGTTGCCAGAAATTTTGTAGGTATAATGTTGGTTTTGTTTTTCAGTCAATTCTCCCATACTTTATCCCTGTCAGTTATTAGTTGTTTACTTAGTTTTGACAGCCATGAGGCATAGTTACATTTCATTCTTTTTGTGCAAAGGGGAGCGACACTACTACTACTAAGAATATCTAAAAATGCTGTATCAAACTGATATAATGCATCATCTAATCGTAATGTTTTTAACATATACCAGTAAGTGTTTTTTAAGAAGTGAATGAAAGCCTCTTGGTTAAAGTTTGATAGGTTTTGGGTCATTTTAAACTGATATTCCTTATAAGGGTAGGAGGTCGCTCTATGGGAATATACTTGTGGTTGATCACTTAGGGTGTCCGTAAGTGTACAAATAATAATAAATTAACTGGGATCAGAGACAGTGTTGTAATAAGTTCTATGAATCAAGAGATTCATCCTGGAAGACACGAAATCAGAAGAAAAGTTCTGCCAGTTAATATTAATGTCACCTAACATGATAGTTTCATTAGTAATTGTGTTATATATCCAGGAAAGGATATCTTCTAAGATTGGATTATTATGATCAAGGGTACATACAGCACTATAAGGAACAGGCTTTTGGTCTTACTTAATTAAAAAAAATGTAGATATCTGCTTCCTACATTCTCTCAACTTATTAACTTTGTGGTCTTGTGGAATTTCCTTATGCCAAAAGTTATGGTATGTATGATATGTTTGTCATATGTGTGAATTATCAGCACTGCCATGGTGCTGGGCAGACATATTCGCCATGATCCCTGTGCATTGCATAGTACATAGAAGTTGAAGGAATGATAGCCCTTTCCATCAGTATACCAGTGTCCACAGACACCAGGTGGGCTGAAATCTGGAGCACCTATGTAGTAGTTCAGGAAAGCAGACAATGTCATAGAAGCCATTAATTTTGGTTGCTTTCTCCTGTTGTGTACTGGAGAAACAGGTGTGCTTATCTACTTGTGGAACTAACATGCTGGAAAAAGTATTAAATGTTCTGGAAGCTATTGTCTGTGTTATGCCCAGTACGCTCCCTGTTTGTCTTTCAAAGATCCTGCAGCAAGAGTGGTAAGAACTGCACTGCACATATGTGAGTGTCCACCAGCATGGGGAGTCCATGCATTTTTCCTGATCGTTTTTGTAGGTGATACATGTCAACCAGAACCCATATGATATCTATGTCCACGTGAAAAGAATCTGTCAATCGGCCTACCTGGGACTGGTCCCCCACCCTTCTGCTGCTGACCATTTAACTAGTGCCATGTAATCCATTGTCAGTATTGTGCTCATTTATCCTGCCTGCCATCATGTCATACAAATGGCTGTGAGGAAGCACAGTTTTTAACTTGAGTAAAATATGTTTGAGCATCAGTCATATCTCCCAGGCCATAGCCTATTGATCTACCTTCCTGCAATAACACTGTTCCACTTCCTTTCTGGTTAGCATCTAACTGAAGATTGGTAGATTATGACATCACACACTTTTAGTCTAGGTGCTGTAGTGATCACAAACTTAAGCATTTTATAACCTTTCTTTTGCTCCATCTAGCGCATGCTATATCATGCTTTAGTAGCTCTGTGAGTGGTACTGTTACATCTCAAAAGTTGGGCACGAACTTGGAAAGATATTGCACTTTACCTAGGAATTGCATAAGAAATGATTTATCCCAAGGCTTTTATACATTTTCAATTGCTTTGACTTTATCAGCATCAGATATAGTAAACCCTTCTGAAATCAGTACATGTTATGTATCCTAAATAAAAGTTGTGCAAATATGACACTTGCTAAGCCTTAAACCTCTTTGTTTTTAATTTCTCTAGCAGCTGTACAAGATGTAATCCTCCTGCCTGGCATCTCCATATGTTAAAATGTCAACAATTATACAAAAAAACAACATCTAGCCCTTCAATCATTTTGGCTACAGATTTTTGAAACCTTTTTAGGGTCAAAGAGATTCTAAATGGTAGCCTCAAATTCTGTATCTACTAAGGCATGGAATAAGTTTCATCCAACTTAATTTGTCAGAACTCTTATTGCTTCCTTGATTGTTTGTGGTTACTTTTGATCCATTTGTTTAATTCTTGAGATCCTATACATATTCTCAGTTTGCCCTGCTTCATCTTTTGACCATGCTGTTTACCCAGACTTTCAGTTCTTTTTTGCTTTACTATGACTTCCATGCATTTCACGTGTAGCTCTTTTTCTGGATCTGAATGCAACAGACTCTCATTTTGGAGTATATTATTGTCTCAGGGTAATTCTTAATCTGATGCTCTCCATGTAGATAGTCTACATCTTGAAACAAATCTGAGTATGTCTGCCAAATGTTACCATTACATTGCAACCCATATTCAACACTTTGAGAATTATGTTTCTGAGCATGCAGTGTAGTGTTAGTTACAGAAGCTATTTTGCTGGATGTTATTTGCATCAGATTTATAATTGTAGTGGTGATCTCTGTTATGATATTATGCATTTTTAACTAGCATAATGCCCTTCAGTATCTGATATAGCAGCTATCTAATTCTGTTTGTGTAGAGCACACTGAGGTACTATATTAACATATAAAGAGTCTTTGTTAGAATGTTTTACATTACTGCACATGTTCTTAGTGCCACTTTAATATGATCAGCTTTAGTGCCCTGACAATTACTTTGTTTTTATTGCAATCTGTGCAAGCTATTAAATCACCCTGCAACTATAACAAACACATTTCTTTTCACCATACCTGCATTGTGATCCAAAATGTTTGCTTGCTTTACATAGTTTTTCCATGGACAATGCTTGGAATATTAATTGATATTTCTTGTACTTGAACTCACCGATCCTCTAAATTTGTCCCGCAGTCCTTAGTTTCTGCCCTGAATGCATCATAGGCATGCAGTGACATATGCACACCTAATTAGACATATTTAATATTATAAATGTAGCTTCAGACAGCATATTTCATTCAAACCTTGAGTCTATCTTAAAACATTCATGGCTTTATTCACACTTTCTCTGGCCAATTTTGCCTTTGCTACTGCTGCCATTTGTAATAATAATAGCTTTATCTCTTTCTCCCTCTCTCTCACTCTAGAACATATACTGCAGTCCTTGTCTGCAACTCAACTGTGGATATAAACATTTCCAATTTGTTCCACTTTTTTTATCTCCAAAGTACATATATATTGTTGAAAAACTTTATTTGGGAATTTACAGACAATTATGAAATGGTTTTGACTAATGTGAAGACAAAAGATAGTATTAATTGCTTTGCAATATTTTTTGCATGCTTGTAGTAGTATTGCTTACACTAGGTATGAATTTGACTGCTTATTTATTACTAGACATCACAGTGAATAGCTTCTGTTTATTAGAAACTTTTTGTCGTTTTTGTAAATCTTGGCTTTGTTTTGCCTTTGTTCTGCCTCCCTTTTCATCCCAACATTTATAATACCCATTTCCATCCCTCCACTCATACTTTTAAGCTATATATTGGAAAGCACAACTCACTCTACATTTCATTTTCTATTTTCAATGTCAAGTGAGCTTTTCCAATAATGATCCTCTGGTTTGATCAGGTGTTATTCCATGCTCACTTCTGCCTCTTAGTAATGAATATTGCAAGTTGCCAAACTCAAAGGATTGCATTACGTTCTTCAGTTCAGTTGCATCAACTGACTTGAATACACCATTGATTTCTACCGAGGGAATCAATGCTTTGCATAGTTTAGTCTTCTCTGGTATGCTGAATGCTTGAAACTTACTATGTTAGATGCAAATTTATCTCTCTCTTTTTCTATATGGTTAAACATATTAAATACTTTATTTGATTCCTTACCTGTGGCATGAAGGAACATTACACAATGTGTTTCCCAGTTTATGGCAAAAGTACTCAACAGCACTAATATCTGAATCCAAATCTTCCAGTTTGGTGAGCAGTTTCAATTAAGCTTTAGTGCTTTTGGGGGATGTAGGGAAGACATTATTAGCCACAAATTGAAGAAATGCAGATTTAGATTTGTTTTTTCTATGGAGTATGACAACTGTATTCAATAGTAAGGTGCAATACTGATTTGTAAATATTATTTCAATGTGAAAACTATAAAAATATGATAGTGTGTGCACACACACACACATATATATATATATATATATATATATATATATATATATATATATATATATAGTCAAAACGTATGTGAGATTGACAATACTCTGGGTAGGGGAACATCCCTTTCCCCTGAAGATTGTGTGACCTCTAAATTAATATATATAATTAGCAGGGGGTATGGGGGGCTGCATGAAGGTCTTGCCTCCTTCAAAAAATGATATATTTTTTGTTTGTTTGAAAATTGCATTTGCTGAGGTTCTTTCTCACCATATGTGTGATAATGCATCAACATTCAGTTTACAGCCTTTTGACTCTACTAAAGACAGTAGACTCATATATACCTACATACATTCTGCTAGAAAAAAAGAAGGCATAACTAAATGAAAAGCCAAGTAGCAGAAAACAAATTCAATTAAACAAACTAGTATAATTGCTTCCTTTATAAGGTCACTCCTTTGGTTTATAATCAAACATAAACCAGCAACCTTTTACACACACAAAAATATAAACTTAATATTGTTCTTTTATAACAACTCTCAAGAGAAAGCTGAGATCTACCATTCTTCATCACAGTAGACAATATAGTCTATCACACAACAATCATTTGCATGGTGGGCATCTCCTGGACAGCTCCTAAATCAGGGGCGTTGTCCCTAATACCACCCATCCTAGAGCCATGATTGTACAACCATGACCAAAGTGCAGTTTGCATATCATTTCTATAACTGACCAAATGACAGTCAGCTATAGCCCATTTCAACCAGTTGTATAATCAATTGAACAGTTGCACATACAGCCCAGGTGACTAAATGATAGTTTGACCAGCTGCATGGTACCCCATAGATGCAGTGTTTGCTGAAAAAAGTAGACAACAGAGTTGACCTTCTATAACACATAGGTATAATATTATTGAAGCCTCCATGGCAAAGTGTGAAGACAGAAACAGCTCAAAATAAAGATCAGAGCAAAAACAGTTACTAGTATAGCATCAGGTGAATTTTAACACTTTGACATATATGGACACATGAAAGTATACACAGTGTGAGGATGAATACGATAAAATAACATGGTTTACATCACCACCACCATCATCATCATCATCATCATCATCATCATCATCATCATCATCATGCTTTACTTCAGATAGTCTCAGAAAGCAAGATAACATGTTTCACTCAGTAGCAGTATTTCCCGTAAAGACAAATATACACTATACTAATATTTGCATTTCTATATGTGCGACATTTATTATTGCATCCTCTAAATAAATATAAAAATTAATTGAATTTGCTAACAGCTTTTATTTATTTATTTGTTTCTGTTGCTATAAAATGTTTTGAAGTAGCCAAAGTGTGGAATCACCCCAAAAGCTGAGTAATGGTACTACATACCATCCTTACTTCTTAAAAGTCATCCCCTAAGAAAAAGGATTCAGTTCTCTCATTAAGTACTGGCCACAGCACTGTTAAACTTGATAGTTCTTCCCATTTGAGTTATATGTGCTTCACAATGTATATCAGATAGAATAGAGCAATGGTGGACTATTGTGTCACCTTTGACAGTCAAAATCTGTTGACTACAATATTTACAGTCAACACTACATTTTTTTGTGTCTTGATGTTACTTTTTTGAAGACAAATTGCAGACCTGAGTTGGACTAAACACCTTCTGCAATGTCTACAGCAACTGCTATGTTATAAATGTCTAAAACTCTTGCTTCCATTTTGGATATGTAGTAGAATATGTGCTTCTTCTGGTCTTGTACCTTATAAATATATCATAGAACATCAACAGACTGATTTGTTTATTTACTTCACAAAGACATAAACAGCAGCAAAAATTCAGACCACATCAAAAAGGAATACGAGCTGGAACACCACTGATGGGACATGTAGTTCTTTTATTACATCTGTTCTGGTACGTTGGCTTCTCACCTTCTGTTGGAACAATTTTAATCTCCAAATATGTCCGTATATATGCAATTCTTTTCCATCGATTATTCAATTAATTACCAATAATTATACAATTAAATAATTAAATGCCTTACTACAAAGTCAGCCTTCGAAATTCAAACAGACTAATGGAATGCTTTTAAAGTTGCAGTCATTACATCCATATTATACGCTTTCTTCAATCAATAACTAATGTGAATACATAAATAATACTGCAGTTTCATACAGTTTTTTAATATTTCAAATACATCTGATATTAAATACATCTGATATTAAATACTTTAGCAATATGAAAATAGTAAACTACACTCACCCCGGGATTCATGAAGCTCGGCGCAAGGCCGGCGTAAGGCTTGCGCCGGCAGTGCATTGCATAGCCGGCGCAGTAGCGCCATATGCATATTAATGAGAGTGCACCGTAACCACAGGCATGTGCGTAGTGTACGTGAGCGAGCCCAAGTAGGATGCGTCAGTAGGCGTGTTTAAGCAGGCAGGCGAAGAGCAACCTAACGTGCTGTCTGCCATAGTCCGCCCAGAATAGAAATGGCTGCAGCCATGGCCCGTGCAGAATGAAATATCCACAGAGTATGCAACAAAGTACCCGTCCCAACTAAACAGAGAAGCAAATAAAACCCACGCAGCCCGAAATGTACCTGTCCAAGGAACAAAGGATACGCGTAATACCGTGTCCGTACAGCAATGTACTGTGAGTGTGCATAGTCAGAGAAGGTGTACAGCAGCATGTCAGCACGCCGCACCGACATAGGAGTAGCGACTAAGGTCACCAACCGCCCCACTTTATGAGGGGCAGTCCCTGTATTGGCATACGTGTTCGAAATAAAGCATTAAAACGGAAGTGTGCGAAGAGTGTAGGTCATAATGATTTCCGTGATTTAATGTAATTGTAGCCTGAATCGGTTATTTCCGTAACTGAAATACCTAAATGTCCCAAGAAACAGAATAAGCTACCAAACTGCCACAACAATAAGCTCATACTTAGGCAAATAAGTGAAGTTCTATGCTATATAGTGACCGTGTAATGCGTGTCGGGCTGTGAAGTCAGATGTGACTCCCTGCACATACAGGTGGTCAATGTAGAAGTCCCACAGAACCACGATAGCAATGTGTGTGTTGAATGAAAGGCGACCGACAAACCCTGTCCCCTGATCCCTGGTAGTCACCCCTGTGCTGTGTGGACAGCCACCTATACGTTGTACAGGGGTGACCTACTACTCCTCGACAGGTATGACTTTGCATTATGTACCAGTTAGCTGTGGGACATGTCCCTGACAGCAGATATGCATATCCGGGAGGCCCCTGCGAAGGATATCTGTGTCAGATGTCCGTCCCAGTATGGCATCTGTTCTGCAAGCATCTACAAACAATGTTACCCATAACACGGCTGTGTGTGCCTGTACCGTGGAAATGTAGATGTATGACAGGGGTGCACCCACGGAATGGCACCATGGGACACCACCTGTGACAGGCAGTTGGTCTGACATGCAGCCAGCAACTATGGCCATGTGGGTTGTGTCACATAGACAGTTTACAACACATTCTGTGATGTACATGTTCACATCCCAGCCAATGGTTTCATTAACGTTACCTGAGGGGGGTAATGTTATGAAGCCCTTTGCCAGGGCGAGGTAGGCTGTATGGACTGCAACACCCCCAGCAATGGGCTGGGTGACCGTCCCGAAAATGTCAACCATGTCTTAAAGGCATGAACCGCCCCTGAACAAGACAAACCATGTGGGATGCGGTATGTATGTCCCCTATGCAGTCATGTACGAACCGCAGTATGATCCCACCCCATGTCTATGCAGATAGGTCTCCTCAGGGTACTGGGACAGTAATAACCAGCCTCAGTGGAGGCATTGGCCCTGTGATGTGGGAATACAGTTGTCATGCGATACAACCTGGGCACCCTACCTGAGGTGAGGCTATAAAGAAATAGCTGTCCTAACTGTGGGTCCTAATCCCAAATGAGATAGTGGAGTACACAGCGGGCTCACCATCTGGTCTCATGGATGCTATTCACACTACCCTGGAGAGAGCATGTCCCACCTGTGTGTCACAGAACATTTGGTGACCACAAACCGCTGGTACAGACATCTCCACATGTGTGGTGGAGGGTGTGGAGATGTCCTCACTGGACCTGTCAGCCTGTATGTCGGCAATGTGTGTATGTTGAGTAAACCCCACCTCTATGTGAACCCAGTCAGAGCATATGTGGTAGTGACCTCACAGGTGTCGAGCATAGCAACTGAAGGTGGTATGATTGTCAGCCAGGTCCATGTAGGTATATCTGTGGAATGTGCCCTGGACAATCCCATGACATTGTGTAACTCTACACATATGATGACCAAGGGTGTCACACCTCACAAGGTGTCTGCTCCACCCTGTAGTAGCCACCTCCTCGTGTTGTACATCATGTGTATGGCTGGGGTACACCACACTGGACGCTTGGCATTGGTACAATGAACCACAGTTGGGTAAGTGAATGCCTGGTACATGCAGTCCTGTAGGTACTGGTAGATGGCAAATGTGATTGATGCAGTGGCTGCTGTACCATTGACCACTGGCTCAGGGTCCTTAAAGGAGACCACAGTACTGCGCAGTAGTGTGTAGTCTGCCTCTGAGCAAGCAATGTGTATGTTAACTGGCAACACTCACAGCAACGGATGCCAAAAGCAGAAGCCAATGTCCAAATAACATAGATCAACTTCTGCATGACAATATGTGTTATCATACATGTATTGACATGTGTCTGCCAATTACAATTGGAAATGGCCGGTAAGACTGGCCTAAAGTTCCCATGATGTACACAGTCTGGGGGTGTTGTTCTGATAATAAAGGGGCAATACCTCCCAATCGTGACCTCTGGGTATGGTATGAAAGTGGTTGTTAACCTGCAACAATGGATGTATAGCATTGGTTTCTGGTGTCGGAAGACATGTTTCCTGTAGCACAACACAGTATGGGTAGTCAAGCACACATACACAATTTTCCCCC